>NC_037668.1:222959931-222973213 GCF_003255815.1 Theropithecus gelada | reverse complement strand
AGTCACTGTGCAGAGCCCACACTTACGGAGTGAGGAGTTGGCTCCACCTTCTTGATGGCTGAGTGTCTACATCAATTATTTGGAATTCTTTTGCAAAGGAGATTTCTATGCAACTCCATTTGCTTATTCACCTGTGTATACAAAAACAGACACCTAGATAATTACTTTAAGCTTTAGTTATTATTCAACACTACAATTCATTCCTGTGTTGGCCATCAGTAGCTTTTTTAATTGGCTCTTATTTTTCTTTGATATATTTTAATTTTTTTTTAGTACTTACTTTCTGATACTTCAAGATTATCCTGACTCCTATATTTACTGTCTCAGTTTTAGTATCAGACATTTCTTCAAAGAGCCTGATTCCTTTCAGAATGGTAGGAAAACCTACATCTGACTGCTGAATGAGCACATTGTATCTTGTCCCTCCTTAGCAATGCTAGGAAGTATATGTGTGTGTCTAACAGACCTATACACACCTAATTATAAAGGTTTATATGTAGAACTGTGTGTATCTATATTAAACTAAACGTAAGTTTACATTGATGTCTCCACCTCTGATCTACTATTACATGAATCATTCTAGCCTTCTCCCCTTGCTAATTTGTAACCTCCCACTTCAACAGTGAGAGACCTGGTTCCTACCATCTGCGACTTTTGTAAGTCATTATTTCGTTCTAGATACAGATACTGTGGTTTTACAATTGTTCATAATTGCTTCTGTTGGAAAGAACTTTATAAAATGGAATCCAGTGATGAAGTATAGTTCATTTGCCTTCAGCATACAGATTCTATTCATTTTCAAAGTGACTTAGGTCAACACCATTTTCCCTATACCTTCAGTGAGTTTTTTTCTACATATGTGTCTTCGTCTGTTTTGTGCTTCCATAGCAGAATACCTGAGACTGGGTAATTTATAAGTAAATTTGGCTCACAATACTGGTGGCTGGAATGTCTGAGATTGGGCAGTTGCATCTGGTGGAGTCTCAGTCTTTTTCACCTCATGGTGGAAAGTGGAAGGGGAGCCAGGGGTGCACCAGAGATCACATAGCAAGAGCAAAAGCAGGAGGGAGGCCAAGGAAGCCAGACTCTTTTTACCTACCTACTCCTGCAAGAATTAATCCATTCCTGTGAAAGCAGAACTCACTCACCTCCATGGAGGACATTAATCTATTCATGAGGGATCCGTCCCCATGACCCAAACACCTTCCAGTAGGCCCCACCAGCCCACACTGCCACACTGGGGGTCAAGTTTCAACACGAGTTTTTGCGGGGACAAACCACACCCAAACCATAGTAATTTGTAGCATAGTTAATTTCTTTTTCACATGACGTATTCTGTCGTGGGATACTCCACATCCTGAGTAATTTTATTTAATGTGAATAGAGTTTGATTTACCCATTTGGTTGTAAAATTCTGCATATTTTGACCAATGCATTGTGGTAGGTACCCACTATTAAAGTATCATATGGAATGCTTCAAACTCCCACCCCATGGAGCCAATGGTTTCCCATCTGTGTAGTTTGCCTTCTGCAGTGTCTCATTAAATGAGGTCACACTGTGTGTATTCTCCTCAGACTGTCTTCTTCCAGTTAGCAATGTGCATGCAAGATTCACTCATGTCTTTGTGTGAGTTGATAGCTTGTTCCTTTCTATGACTAAATAGTATTCCATTGCATGAATGTACCACAGTTTGGTTATGCATTTTGGGGAGCAAAATCTTCCTCTTCTGACTTTGTTCCAGGGTTGGAGACCTTCAAATTAACTGACAATAGATACATTAGTAGGAGAGATAATACTTGGCTTCTTATTCCACAAGTATCATTGTGGGACAAAATTCATCAGATGGCAGGATCCAGTTTACAAAGAGGTAAAAATAGCCCAAAAACAAGAAACAAGACTAGAATCTGATAACCCACAATAGCTATAGTTTTCCTTAAAAATTTTTTTTGTTTGAGACAGGGTCTGGCTCTGTCACCCAGGCTGGAGTGCAAAGGTGCAACAATCTCAGCTCACTGTAACCTCTACCTCCTTGATGCAAACGATCCTCCCTCCTCAGCCTCCTGATTAGCTGGTACTACAGGCACATGTCATCGTGCCCATCTAATGTTTGTATTTTTGGTAGAGACGGAGTTTTACCATGTTGCCCAGGCTGGTCTTGAACTCCTGACCTCCCAAAGTGCTGGAATTATAGGCATGTGCCACCATGCCCGGCCAAATTATAGTTTTCCACTGAAACATAAAATTTCCCTCTGTAGTAACCATCATTTTTTTTTATCATAATCAAAGTAAGACTATTCTTGTTTTAAAAATAAGTCTAGTTTTGTTAGATTTTGCTTGATTATTTACACAAGTGCAGCAAGAACAGGAGATGGCCACATAGGTGCTTTCAAGTTTCTTTGCTGAAAGTTTTCATACAGAATCTCAGATTTGACCTTTAAAGGCCTTATTCAGGCTAAAAGCCAAGCTAAGAACATACTATCAAATTTCAGCTGCAGTCTTTATAGCTTTGTGTGAATTCCTCTCTTCTTGAGGCCCCCAAAATGTCCCTAAATTCCTGGGCCTACCAGGAAATGACCTTCTTTACTAACCTGTAAGGCTGTGAACCCTGTAATGTAAGTATCAGGCTGGCTTTTCTCAGAGTGCTGTTGGGAATGAAGTTTCTGGTGTTCCAAAAAAAAAGAATTAACGTGGGAACAAATGATCTCTTAGCAAGGCGAGCTTTACTTTCTGCAGAAAGGGTGCTACTCAATAGCTGTCCAGCCACAAGAGCACACCGAACAAAGGAGACAGAGTTACTTATAACCTGATGTGTCTACCCTACTGCTGTGTCCAGTTTCCATTGGCTGGAATAGGACCTCACATTTTACACTTTACCCAGTTGGCTATTAGTTTAAAACTTTCTTAATTAGGTAAGGGGGATAGAACAAAGAAAGAAAAGGAAGTGCCGGGGATAGTTAAGGAAGCATCTCCAAATAAGGAATGGCATACACTATGGGCTGGGGCTTGTCTAGTTCTGTCCAGGCATGCCGGAGCAAGCTAGGACAACTGATTTGGAACACACACACACACACACACACAAATAGTGGATAGCAATCTTATACTAAGAAATTGTGACTTTTTACAATCTTTGAAGAAGAACTTTCCCATTTCTCACAGTGCTTTGTAAGCATTGTCTCCATAAAAGTCAACCGTACTTCCTTAAAATTGCTGGTCGTAACTGATCTTAGGTACACTTCCAAAATATGATATTCCATTAAAAACCTTAATAATATAACCAAATTTTCCAATGATGTCCTGTTATAAGGTGAACAGATTCTTACTGGACTTTTGCTAATAACTGTATCATCATGAAAATAAGAGTATTCAGTAAAAATTTCAAAATTCTGGAGAAATCAGGCAGGGGGAAAAATGATAAATGCTTCCTTTCTGTTTACAAAAGTATAATCTACTAAATTGTTGTAAGTTACAGTTAGATTAAGAGAAAGAGATTTCTTAAATCCAGAAACTAGAACATTAAAGAACCAGCAATGCTCTAAAAAGCTATAAAATTATAATCAATTTTCATCAGTTCATTCAGTGCCATGTAATCAATTCCAGTCTTGCTGGATCTTGGGTTAGCAGTCTCATGACCCCATCAATTTCTCCACCAGGCTTCTGCAGATCTTCACTGAGTCAAGTGTATGGTCTTAAAGTTATTTAAGCAATATCATCAGAAGTCTTTAACCAGAGTACCTGTCATACTCTTTTCTGTGAGTCTCAGAGGGAGTCCTGTGTTGGAGGTGAACATTCTGACCTGTAGCTGATCGCAGGAGCTTTCAGGAAAGCATCAGGGGGAAATAATATCTAAATGACAAAGAGTATGAAATGGCTGTGATTATACCACAGTTGACAAGGATATTTGATTTTTTCTGTGGCATACAACATTTATTTATTTATTTATTTATTTAGAAACAGAGTCTCGCTCTGTCACCCACGCTTGAGTACAGTGGCGTGATCTCGGCTCACTGCAAGCTCCACCTCCCAGGTTCACGCCATTCTCCTCCCTCAGCCTTCCGAGTAGCTGTGACTACAGGTGCCCGCCACCACGCCCAGCTAATTTTTTGTATTTTTAGTAGAGATGGGGTTTCACCGTGTCAGCCAGGATGGTCTTGATCTCCTGACCTTGTGATCCACCCACCTCGGCCTCCCAAAGTGCTGGGATTACAGGCACCCAGCACAACATTTAAAATAATAGTTGGAATTATGACTCATAACTCTATACTGGCACATAGCATGGATAAGGAGGACATTGACAAATTTCCAGGAATTTTATATAATTTCTGAAAACATAACATTTTACCCAAACAAATATAACACAGGGAAGGTTAGATATCTCTTTTTATTTGTATCTTTTGTAAGGTTTTCCTTATAAAAAATATATCCTACTTTACTTGTAAAACATGCCCTACTTTTCTTGCATGCTTTATGTAGAGTTGTTTCTAGTTATTCTATTGCTTCTAGTAGTTTTATTTACACATATTGATTATAATTTTAATACTTAGTAATCTTTTATTTTCCAGAGAAAGCTAACAAGTAAACAGTTATAAACTGTCATATATTAGCATTCCATAGTAGGTTAGAAAATGTATGAGTATACCATCTCTCAACATCTACAGGGATGTGTTTCCTCATCGTACAATTTCTCATTGTGGTAGACAAAAACATGTTTATTAATGGTCCAAAATATCTTTAGTCTCTCTCTAAAAATAAGAAGCCAAAAGTATGTAAATTTGAATTATTTATGTTCAGTAATTAATGTTTTAGTATTGTATCTTATTTATAAATGGTCTAGATATTTAATGCAAATCTTTTACTTAGCTTAACTTTAAGGTTAAAAATTACCAAAAGTATTTTGGAAACTACTATTAAGCAGATTTACAGTAAACAAATTATTTTTGAAATAATGTTTTTCGCTTTTCACAAGATGGCACCGAAAGTGAAGAAGGAAGTTCCTGCCCCTCCTAAAGCCAAAGCCAAAGCCAAAGCCAAAGCTTTAAAGGCCAAGAAGGCAGTGTTCAAAGGTGTCCACAGCAACACACAGAAAAGAAGATCCGCATGTCACTCACCTTGAGGTGGCCCAAGACACTGCGACTCCGGAGGCAGCCCAAATATCCTTGGAAGATCACCCCCAGGAGAAACAAGCTTGACCACTATGTTATCATCAAGTTTCCGCTGACCACTGAGTCGGCCATGAAGAAGATAGAAGAAAACAACATGCTTGTGTTCACTGTGGATGTTAAAGCCAACAAGTACCAGATCAAACAGGCTGTGAAGAAGCTCTGGGACATGGATGTGGCCACAGTCAACATCCTGATTCGACCTGATAAAGAGAAGGCATATGTTCGACTGGCTCCTGATTGTGATGCTTTGGATGTTGCAACAAAATTGGGATCATCTAAACCAAGTCCAGCTGGCTAACTCTAAATATATGTATATCTTTTCACCATAAAAAAGAAATAATGTTTTTCATAAGAATGACAACTTAATTAGAATCAAATTTATAAGCTTTAAGATTTTACGTTTCTAGTAAGTATAATATTAGCTTATTTGAGTAGAACTCAAGCAGAATAGAAATTTATGTTTGTTTTATATTCAATAGTGGTAACTTTGAAGACATAGTTGTTTTATTACACCAAAAATATTATATTAACCTTATTTAACTAAGTTTTATCCAAATCGTGTTAACTTAAAAAACATTTGATCAGTTCCTATATTTCTAGGAGTTTGGTGAATATTTATTTATAAATGCTTATTTTTTTCCAAGCCAAGTTAGAATGGAGCACTTTTAAAGGATTTTATAAATGAATTTTGTAACGCTATCCTGAGTTAAGAAAATATCACATATACATAACACACATTAATAGACATACAAACACAAATAGAGATTTCATAGCTTTCATCCTGAAATTTCAGCCAAGAATCAGGCATAAATATTCTGATGGTTACTTTTAGACATCTACTTGATTGGATTAAGAGACACATAGCTGGTAAAACACAATTTCTGGGCATATGTGTGAGGGTGTTTCTGGAAGACACTGAGATAACCCTGACCCAATGTAGATGGGCACAGATATGGTTTGGCTGTGTCCCCACTCAGATCTCATCTTGAATTGTAGTTCCTATAATTCCTACATGTCGTGGGAGGGACCCAGTTGGAGGTGATTGAATCTTGGTGGTAGTTACTGCCACGCTGTTCTCATGATAGTGAGTGAGTTCTCATGATCTGATGTTTTTATAAGGAGCTTTTCCTGTTTGGCTCAGCACTTCTCCTTGTTGTTGCCATGTGAAGAAGGATGTCTTTGCTTCCCCTTCCACCATGATTGTGAGGCCCCTCCAGCCATGTGGAACTGTCAGCCCATTAAACCTCTTTGTTCTTTATAAATTGCTCAGACTCAGGTATTTCTTCATAGCAGTGTATAAATGGATGAATACAGGCACCATCCAATTGGTTGAGAACCCAGATAGAACAAAAAGGAAGAGTAAAGGGGAATTATCTCCTTCTGAAATGCAAACATCCTTCTTTTCCTGCCCTTGACATTAGAACTTCAGGGTCTCAGGCCTTTGGCCTCAGAGTGAGAGTTACACCATTGGCTTCCCTCATTCTGAGTCCTTTAGACCTGGACTGAGCCATTCTACGCTTTCCTGGTTCTCCAACTTGGCGCTTTCCTGGTTCTCCAACTTGGAGACAGGCTATTGTGGAACTTCTCAGCCTCCATAATTATGTGAACCAATTCCCCTAATGAGTCTTCTCTCATCTATCTATCTACATATATCACATTGATTCTGCCTTTCTGGAGAACCCTGACTAATGTGATTACAATAATACAAAATTCACTAGTTTATACAGAAGACTTGGTTGTTGTCTTTGCCCCATTTTTTATTTGTATTATAACTGTGTTTCTGGAAAATGGAACAAATTTTTACCTTCTTCATATGAGGGCTTAAGCTTTTTTCTCACTAATACTTTTGGAGATTTGTAAGATTTTCTTTTGTTTTGACATACAATCTTACGGAGGCTGAGACATAATTTTTTTTTCTGTTTTATTTTTCAGCCCCAGGTGTTCGCTTTTGCAGATTCTTGAGCATGTTGAGAGCCTCCAAGGCATGGAGCAGGGTGCCTAAAGTTTCAGTGATTATAGGGAGTTGAGAGACTCAAGTGGGAAGGGAAAGGTCTAAAAGGAGGCAGTTTGGAAGGTAAAAATTTTGTCAAAGGAGCCATTACAGTTCTAAATATTTCTTATTCTTAGTAAAGTCATGCAAACAGGAAAGGAAGTAGACAGAATTAGCTCCATATTGGTGGAATACATAGTCAGCAGAGGTTTGAGAAGGGAGAATTTAGTCAACTGAGAAGTTCCCATGAAAGGAGCAAGATCAAGATCACAGAGACACCATGAAACAAAAAGCCAGGAATAACTTCCAACCCAAGAGGAGAACACAGAGGCCTCAAAACCAAAGCTAGGATAAGAAACTTGTAGCTCAAGAGTTACCTTCCAGACAAAGAAGCCTGAGATTCCAACCCAGCTTCACAGAGTACTCACTCAAAATGTTACTGAAACTGTAGGCTTCTCAATGACTTAGCCATGCATGCAAAAGGCATTCCTTAAGGTGGTACAGAAGATGGAGCCCCCATATCCAAAGATAGCCAAGGAGAAAGAAAGACCCCTGTTTGCAGAGCCAGTGGGCAAAGGCAACAGAAAAGGAGACAAGAATCCTAATGGGATGAGATCCTTTCATATTTAGGCTTATACAAACTCCTGAGAATTGGCAGGTTGACAGCCATAAATGGGGTACCAACTTTTCTACTCATTGGATTACAAGTTCTTCAGCATCCAAAATGACTAAATGACAATTTCTAGGGCTTTTGTGGGAGAGTATGGAAGGTCTTTTTGAACATTTTAATGCTGTCAACAGAAGAATGATGACATTCATAAATTTGGAAAGGAGACATTTCTTTATTTTACTTTTTTTTTTTTTTTTTTTTTTGAGATGGAGTTTCACTTTTGTTGCCCAGGCTGGAGTGCAATGGTGTGATCTCGGCTCACTGCAACCTCCACCTTCTGGGTTCAAGCAATTCTCCTGCCTCAGCCTCCCAATTAGCTGGGATTACAGACGCCCACCACCAAGCCAGGCTAATTTTTTGTATTTTTAGTAGAGACAGGGTTTCATCATGTTAACGATAACGAGGTGTATCTGACCCCCATCATCCCATCCTGGCCAAGCTGAGAACTCAGTTTTGAAAGTTACTCTGGGGTTCCCTCAGCCAAGAGTTGGTCTGTTCAGTCAGTTTGGAGCTTAGGATTTCATTTTCATTTATCAATGCTAATGGGAAAGAGTACACTGTCTTCATGGCAGCTGAATTTGCAAGAAACTCCTTGGATAGAGTTAATGGCAGCTGTATTTTTCTGGGAGCTCTGCTTTAATTGGATAAAGAAAGTTCTGGTAAGATTTCGTCTTTTATCTTCAGTATCTCAAATGTTTTCATTTAAATAATCTTTATAAGAACTCTTGATGTCTGAGTGGATTCTCACACAGTCATCTACTATAAGACTTTCTGATTCTTTTTTTTCCTTTGGTCATTATGAATAGAGCTTCTGTAAATAATTGCATGGTAGCTTTTATTTAGAAATAACATCAAAGTAGTTGTCAAAATACTTAGGAATGTGATTTTTGGATTGTAAGGTGAGACTTGTTTAGCTTTGGAAAAAACTGCCCAACTTGTAATAGGGGAGGAAAAATAATTTTCTGTGTTTTGGAATTCTTAGATGGGACCCTCTGTAACAAATGACAGATTAAAATGAGAAAAACAGAAAAGTTTAAAAACATGTATACCTTATTCATAAGACTCTTTAGTGATTTAGTTACCCTTCTCTTCTTGGTGCTGAGAGAGAGAGGTAGCTTTTAAATGGGGATTTCCTTTATAGATGTAAATTTTCCTACACAAGGGTAACTTCTACTCTGTTCTCACAACTTCCTTTGTTGGCATTTTTTTTTCAAAATAATCAGCTTGGAATAATTCTTAAGCCAAAGGGACATATTTTTGGGTAGCATATTCTGGTTTCCTACCATTACATTTTAGGGTGGCATATTTTGGTCTTATACACTGTGTTCCACCAGCAGTGAAAAGAGTTCTTGTTTTTCCTCCAGCAATTTGTCATTTTTTAAAGAGTTTAGCAGTTCTAACAGATATAGACCAGCTGTGCTATCTCACTGTGGTTTTCAGTTATCTACTATGTTGAGCATCTTTTAGTATGTTTACTTGCCTTCTGTAGATCATCTTTGGTGAGGTGTCCGTTCAGATCTGTGTGCATTTTTCATTCGGCTGTTTAACTTATTGTTCAGTTTTAAGATTTTTGTATGTATTTTGAATACAAATTCTTTCTCAGATCTGTATTTTGCAAATATTTTTTTCAATACGTGACTTGTCCTTTTGTTCCCTTCACAAAGTATTTTCCACAGTATTAACTTTTAATATTAAGAAATCCACATTGTCATTGCTTCTGTGTGTATCAACCTTTTGTACCATTTGTTAAAATTCATTACCAAACCCAAAGGCACACAGCTTTTCTTCTATAGTTTCTTCTAGAAATTGTGTAGTTTTGCATTTTTAGTGTAAGGATGATTTTGAATGATTATTTGTGTAAGTTGTAAAGTTTCCATCTACATGCATATTATTTGCTATGGTTTCCAATTCACTGCTCCCTCACTATTTCTGGGAAAGACACAGGGTAGTGGGCTCTGTTAGAGTAGATAGACAGCTAGACATGAACAGGAGGTTGAGCTCCTGGAAAAGGGAAAGTCTGGGAAGGCTCACCTGGAGGGACCACCAAAAATTCACATATTAGTAGCATCTCTAATGCTGGAGTGGATGGGCACTTGTCAATTGTGGGTAGGAGGGAGAAGAAGTACCTATGCAGAAAGAAACACCCTAGAACTCCTCTTAAGATGCCCCAGTTATCATTCACTCTGCAGTAAAAATGTCACAATATTGCTAGCTACATGCTGATAAGGACAAAGGGGACATTCTTAAAAGAAATCTGGCACCATAAGTACAGATTAGGGCAGAGAAGGACATTCAAAAGAGACGGGCGCAGTAGGTACAAACGTGACCGCTGTCAGCCTGCCTGGATGGCGGGAAGGAGCCTGGTGCCAGAGTGGATTCAGATTGATGACCACACATGTGCCTCAACCAACAGTGAGGAGGTCCCACAAGCCTCAGTGGGGCAAGTTGGGGACCTAAGGCAGTAGCAGGAAAACCAAAGAAAACAGGGGCAGACCTGAGACAGAGGCAGGAATGTGAAGAAGTCCAAACTAAAATTCCCTGCACAGGACTCTTAGGCTGTTTTCCTGCATGATCAGCCTACTCCTCCCTATTGTTCTACAATAAGCTCTTCACACTGTATTTTTTTTCAGTGAAGTTGTTTGCCATCTTCGTACTGCCTCTTGGTGGAAATCTTTCTTCCAAGTTAGAAAAGAACTGGGACATCAGCTCTCCCCAGTAATAGGTCCGTTTCAGTTTGAATTTCCAGAACTGATGGCACTTAATAACTGGCACTCCGACTTTAAGTGGTGCAGGAGGCGGCCAGTAGGGGGCGCCAGCCGTCACACCTGGAACAAGCGGGCCCTGCATAGCCCCCATCTGTCTGGAGGTGGTGTGCTGCCACGACACTGCCAGCAAGAGGGCCCGGCAGTGTCCCCAGCTGCCAGCAGGGTGCGTACCACGAGTACACTATGAGCAAGAGGATCCTGCAGTATCCTTACCTGCCAGCAGGTGGCGCACGGGCACCACACCATGAGCAAGAGGACCCTGCAGTGTCCTGGTCGGCAGCAGGGGGCATGCTGCCACTCCACTGTGAGCAAGAGGATCCTGTAGTGCCCCCAGCGGCCAGAAGGGGGCGTGCCCCCACTACAAGGCAAGAGGGCCCGGCAGTGTCCCCAGTTGCCAGCTGGGGAGCCAGTCACCACTTCACTTGGAGCAAGACGGCTGGGCACTGTCCCCAGCTGCCAGCATCGGGAGTGCTGCTACTACACTGTGACCCAGAGAGCCCTGCAACGTCCCCAACTGCCAGCAGGCTGCGTGCCCTCACTATGCTGGGAGCAAAAGGGCCCTGCAGTGCCCCGGCGCCAGCAGGGGGCGCTGGCCACCACTGTAAAAAAGAGGGCCCTGCAGTTGCTCTAGTCGCCAGCAGGGGGCGAACTGGCACAGCACCCTGAGCAAGAGGGCCCTGTAGTGCGCGGCTGGAAGCAGGAGGCACCCGAGCCCTGCTTTTCCGATTACTGATGTTCCGCCAGTCTCTGCACCGCTCCTCCGGCGGCGTGCGTCTCTGCGCCTGCACCGCGCCCCCTCAGGCCCACGCGGCGTGCGTCTCTGCGCCTGCGCCGCGACACCCCCAACGAAACGCGGGCATACGACTCTGCGCCTGCGCCGCGCCGGCGCGCGACTCTGGGCCTGCGCCGAGCTGGCCTCCGACTCTGCGCTGGCGCCGCCCCGGTCTCCGACTCTGCGCCTGCGCCGGCCTGCGACTCTGCGTCTGCGCCGAACCGGCCTGCGACTCTGCGCCTGCGGCGGCCTACGCCGCGCCGGCCTGCAACTCTGCGCCTGCGCGGCGACGGCGCGCAACTCTGCTCCTGCCCCGCCACGGCCCGCGACTCTGCGCCTGCGCCGCCACGGCCCGCGACTCTGCGCCTGCGCCGCGCTGGCACGCGACTCTGCGCCTGCGCTGAACCTGCCTGCGACTCTGCGCCTCCGCCTCCCCGGCGTGCGACTCTGCGCCTGCGCCGGCCAGGGCGCGCGCGGCTCTGCGCCTGCGCTGAACCGGCCTGCGACTCTGCGCCTGCGCCGGCCTGCGCCACGCCAGGCGCGCGACTCCGTACCTGCTTCGCCCGGGCGTGCGACTCTGCGCCTTATCCGGGCTGCGCCGCGCCGGTGCGCGACTTTGGGCCTGCGACGCGCTGGCCTGCGACTCTGCGCCTGCGCCGGCCTGCGCCGCGTCGGCTCTCGACTCTGCACCTACGCCGCCCTGGCCTGCGACTCCGCGCCTGCACTGAACCGGCCTCTGACTCTGCGCCTGCGTCGGCCTGCGCCGCGCCAGGCGCGCGACTCTATACCTGCGCTGCCGGGGTCTGCAACTCTGCGCCTGCGCTGAACCGGCCTGCGCCTCTGCGCCTGCGCCGGCCTGCGCTTATGCGTCTGCGCCTCCCCGGCGCGCGACTCTGCGCCTGCGCCGCGACGGCCTGCGACTCTGCGCTTGCGCCGGGGCGCGGCTCCGCGCCTGCGCTGAACCGGCCTGAGACTCTGCGCCTGCGCTGGCCTACGCCGCGCCAGGCGCGCGACTGTACCTGCTTCGCCCGGGCGTGCGACTCTGCGCCTGCTCCGGGCTGCGCCGCGCCGGTGCGCGACTTTGGGCCTGCGCCGCGCTGGCCTGCGACTCTGCGCTTGCGCCGGGGCGCGGCTCTGCGCCTGCGCTGAACCGGCCTGAGACTCTGCACCTACGCCGCCCTGGCCTGCGACTCTGCGCCAGCGCCGCGCCGGCACTGTGCCTCTGCTGGGGCGGGGTTGTATTGTCCTCAGCACAGACCCGAGAGCATTAAGAGAGCGGAGCTGTGTTCTCCTTTGCGCAGACCTCGGGGGTACCGCGAAGGCGGAGCAGCGTTCTCCTCAGCCCAGGTCCCGACGTGTTGTGCACCGGGAGGGCGGAGCTGCGTTCTGCTCAGCACAGACTTGGGGTACACCGCGAAGGCGGAGCAGCGTTCTCCTCAGCCTCGCTTTGGGGCAACTCGGGACCCAATCCACGGCGAATAAAATCCTTTCTGTTTGTAGCCTTGAGTAACGGTTCATTGTGAAAAGACGGGAAACCAAAAGCCGCTCTGAATCCTGCTAACCGAGGTTCTCCCCACCCAGGGATAGGTGGCCTTAGTGCGAGGTCCACACCGTGGCCCGGAACACAAATACAGCATATGCAGACATGACAACCCAAATACGACACCCGCAGTGCTCACGGAACAAGTACCTGTAATGCTAATGCACTGCCTCAATAGAAAAGTTAATGTAAGATCTGCATTCACCACGCTGCCCTGGAGTGCTAGGACAGCGATCATAATAACACTGACATAGTCAATGCAAACGTAGCAAAGAACTTAGCAATAGGGTTACGGTTAGGGGTTAGGGGTTGGGTTGGGGTTGGGGTGAGGGTGAGGGTTAGGGGTTAGGGTTAGGGTTAGGGGGTTAGGGTTAGGGTTAGGGTT
>NC_037668.1:222945617-222959737 GCF_003255815.1 Theropithecus gelada | reverse complement strand
GCCTTTCGGTGAATACACAATTGACTTGTGAGTGGGGGTAGAGGAATAGTGACTTACACCTTAGTGTGGCTCAGTGAAGCTGCATTTTACACAGGGCAGAGGAAGCAATCATATAGGTATTTGTCTCAGGTGAGCTGAGGGATGACGCCCTGTCCCACGCCTGGGAAGATCAGCTGGCAACTGCATTGCCAGGGTGAAATTCAGCAGAAGTCTTTCCGGGTAGAGATCTTGAGGCCCACGAGGCATTTCCTTGTGGACAAACTGTGAGGGAGGTCTGTATGTAGCTTTTTTCTCTTGTAGCCACCTTATTTAGGAATAAAATGGGAGGCATGTTTGCCTGAGGCAGTTCCCAGCTTGACTTTTCCCTTTGGCTTAGTGAGTTTGGGGTACTGAGATTTATTTTCCTTGCATGGTAGAAATAAAAGTTAAGTTCCCACAGCGTGTTTCTGGTCATAAAAATATTGCCAAACTTCTAAAGAAAGACCCAAAACACTTACAGTGTTAAACATTGAGGCACATATGAGCTCTATGGACATTTAAGAAAGATGAATAAAAACAAGTGAGAACTACTCAGCGTTTGGCGAGGCAGTGAGTGACGGCAGTCCGGCAGTCCTGTGGTGGTTAAATGAGGCAGTAAATGTTTGCAGAGCGAGACCTCCCCAGGCCCGCCCCCTACCCCCCACCCACAGCTCCAGCACCAACAGGAACAAATGTGTGGGTCACGGAGCACTTTTGTACCGACACGCACTGTCGAGCACTTGTATGATGATGGTAGATTTTACAAGTTCTTGTAATTTGTATTCATTCATTCATTCTTTCATTCGTTCATTCATTTTCCAACCTGTTCATTCCAGTTCAGAGTTGTGGGTGGCTGGAGCCTATCCTGGCAGCTCCGGGTACAAGGCAGGACCCACCCTGGACAGGACGTGGTTCCTTCGCAGGGCCAGTCACACACCCACACTCACTCTGGGACCATGGAGATACGCCAGTTCACCTAATGTGCATGGCTCTGGGATGTAGGAGGAAACTGGGGGATGGGAGAAAACCCATGCAGAACGTGCTTCTCCACACAGACCGTGGCCCTCACGGTGTATCGATTTCTTTTCTCACTGATGTTGTGATGAAACGGTGTTGAATGAAATGATGTTATCTGAGGACTGTGAGGACTCCCCATGCTGATTTTCATAGCAAGTTATAGTACATACCATTTTAAATAGTGTTTGTAATTTGGCCTATGGAAATGTGGGTTCTATCTATCTAAATGAATATTTGGATTTAAAGTATAACAGCAGATTAACTGGATTTGGATTTAAAATATAACAGCAGATTAACTTAATAGCAGATTAACAGCATTATGGTTCCTTCACTTACAGTGTATATTTTAGAATGTGCTACATCCTTAAGAAATGACCATTTTGGATACATTTCTAGAACTTTTGGGTTGAGTGATATCTGTGTTTTTAAAGCTTTAAATAGATATCACTGTATTCCCCTCCAGAAGAGTGCTACTTAATTTACACTCTTACCAGCAGTTTATAAGACAAGGTCATTCTCTTAATACCACTCTCCAAAACCAGAATATTTTTAAATGTCTCAACTAGTTTCATGGGAAAAATAAGATCTTACTTTAGTTGGGATTTCTTTAATCTGGTGGCATTGAGCCTGCTTTCGTATTGAGGCCATATGTTTTCCTCTGGTGAGAGTCCCTCCCTAGATGTCAGAGGGCAGGGAGCAGGGGGGCTGCTGGGCGCAGACTGGGCCTGCCTGGTGCCCCGTGAGTGTGCAGAGCCCCTGGCAGCCCTGACGTAGACCGTCAGATGTCTGAGAGTCTCAGATGATGACTGATGAGCAAGGAATGCGGACGTGCAGGATGGGCCGGGAGCAAGGGCTACACTGGGCACTCCTGCCAGCCACGGGCCTAGGGGCTGGAAGCAGGCATTGGGCTCTGAGGATTAGGAAAATTATTTTTTGAGAAGTTGGGACTTAAGGATGTTGATGAGGTGAAACATCTTTTTCCTGATGAAGGTGGAAAATACCAACGTTCCTCAGGTTTGAATTTACTTTCATCTGTTTTCAGTATCAGACTACTGTCCCCTGTGCTCAGCCTGATCCAGTTCCTCATTACGCTGGAGTTGGTCAACGTTCATGCTGTTCATGGGAAGAATGCGCATGAGTATCAGCAGTACCTAAAGTGAGTATGTTCCAATTTTCTGTAGTCGCATTGCATCGTGGGCCAGATTGGGGGTGAGCTTGTAGGAGTGAGACTGGGGCAGCATGAGGGCCACCATCTCCTTGGTGGCCCCACCGCCGTCTCAGGCAAGGGTCTGACATCTGGCCTTCAAGAAGAACTCCCACATCCAAATGTCTCAAAACCACATTTGTTTCTTTTTCGGAGAAAGAGTTCCATCTGGAAAGCCAGGAAACCACAAAGGTGGGGGGCTTCCAGGTTATAGGTGGACAAGAGACAAAGGATTGCATTGTTTTGAGTCTTTCATAAGCCTTTCGGTGAATACACAATTGACTTGTGAGTGGGGGTAGAGGAATAGTGACTTACACCTTAGTGTGGCTCAGTGAAGCCGCATTTTACACAGGGCAGAGGAAGCAACCATATAGGTATTTCTCTCAGGTGAGCTGAAGGATGACGCCTGGTCCCACCCCTAACAGTAACCCCAACCCAAACCCAAACTCAAACCCTAAACCTAACCCATAACACTAACCCTAACCCCTTACCCTAACCCTAATCCCTAACTCTAACCCTAACCACCCTAACCCTAAACCCTGACCCGGACCCTAACCCCAAACCCTAACCCTACCCCTACCCCTGAAGCTGACACTGACACTAACCCTAAACCGAACCCAAACCCTAACCCCTAACCCCTAACCCTAACCCAACCCTAACCTTAACGCTAACCCAACCCGAACCCGAATCTGAACCCGAACCCGAACACTAACCCAACCCAAACCCCTAAATATAACCCTAACCCTTACCCAAACCCTTACCCGAACCCGAACCCTAACCCAACCCTAACCCTAACCCAACTCTAACACTAACCCCAGCCCCAGCCCAAGCCCTAACCCTAACCCAACCCATAACCCCTAGCCCCTAATCCTAACTCCAATCCCTAACCCTACCCTAACACTAACCCCAACCCTAAAACCCTAACCCTAACCATAATCCCAACCCTAACACTAAACCTAACCCCAACCCCTAACCCTAAACCCTAACCCCTAAGCCTAACACCTAACCCCTAACCCTAGCCCTACCCCTAACCCCTAACCCCTCACCCTAACCCCTCACCCTCACCCTGACCCTCACCCTGACCCCGAACCCGAACCCTAACCCCAACCCTACCCTACCCCCAACCCTAACCCTAACCTAACCCTAACCCTAATCCTAACCCTAAGCCCTAACCCTAACCCTAAACCCTCACCCTCACCTTAACCGTACGTAGTTCTTTGCTACGTTTGCATTGACTATGTCAGTGTTAAGATCGCTGTCTTATCACTCCAGGGCAGCGTGGGGATTACAGATCTTACATTAACTTTTCTATTGACGCAGTGCATTAGCATTACAGGTACTTGTTACGTAAGCACTGCGGGTGTCGTACTTGGGGTGTCATGTCTGCATATGCAGCATTTGTGTTCCGGGCCACGGTATGGACCTCGCACTGAGGACGCCTAGCCCTGGGTGGGGAGAACCTCGGTGCACAGGATTCAGAGCGGCTTTTGGTTTCCCGTTTTCCACACTGAACCATTCTAACTAGTCTCTGACCTTCATTACTCTAGGCTACAAATAGAACGGATTTTATTCGCCGTGGATGCTGCCCCTCGTTGCCCCAAAGCGAGGCTGAGGAGAACGCTGCTCCGCCTTCGCGGTGTACCCCGGGTCTGTGCTGAGCAGAACGCAGCTCCGCCCTCGCGGTGCACCCCACGTCCGGACCTGCGCTGAGGAGAACGCTGCTCCGCCTTCGCGGTACCCCCGAGGTCTGCGCAAAGGAGAACACAGCTCCGCCCTCATGATGCTCTCCGGGTCTGTGCTGAGGACAATACAACTCCGCCCTCGCAGAGGCACAGCGCCGCGCCGTGCAGGCGCAGAGTCCCAGGCCGGGGCGGCGCAGCGCTGGTCGGCGCAGGCGCAGAGTCGCACGCCGGCGCGCCGCAAGCCCAGAGTCGCGCGCCCGCGCAGGCGCAGAGTCGCAGGCCCCGGCGGCGAAGATGCAGAGTCCCAGGCCCAGGCGGCGAAGGTGCGAGTCGCGCGCCGGCGCGGCGCAGGCGCAGAGTCGCAGGCCGGCGCAGGCGCAGAGTCGTACGCCGGCTCGGCGCAGGCCGGCACAGGCGCAGAGTCGCTGGCCGGCACGGAGCAAGCCGTCGCGGCGCAGGCGCAGAGTCGCAGGCTGGGGCGGCGCAGCTGCAGAGTCGTACGCTGGCGCGGCGCAGAGTCACGCGCCGGGTGCGGCGCAGGCGCAGAGTAGCAGGCCGAGACCTCGCAGGCGCATAGCGGGCCGCGGCAGCGCAGGCAGAGTCGCGCGGCGGACTCGGCACAGCCCGGCTCAGGCGCAGAGTCGCGCACCGGGCGCGGCGCAGGCACAGAGTAGCAGGCCGAGACCTCGCAGGCGCAGAGTAGTAGGCGGTGGCAGCGCAGGCGCAGAGTAGCGCGGCGGGCTCGGCGCCGGCTGGCGCAGGCGCAGAATCTCAGGCCGGCGCGGCGCGGGCGTAGAGTCGCGCGCCGGCGCGGCGCGGGCGCAGAGTAGCAGGCCGGGACCTCGCAGGCGCAGAGTCGCACGCCGGAGTGGTGCAGGCCGGCGCAGGCGCAGAGTTGCACGCCCGCGTGTGGGTGGGAGGGTGTCGCGGCGCAGGCGCAGAGACGCACGCCGCGTGGACCTGAGGGGGTGCAGTGCAGGCGCAGAGACGCACGCCGCTGGAGGAGCAGCACAGAGACGGGCGGGACATCAGTAATCTGAAAAGCCGGGCTCGGGTGCCCTCTGCTTGCAGCCGCGCACTACAGGGCCCTCTTGCTCACGGTGCTGTGCCAGTGCGCCCCCTGCTGTTGACTAGAGCAACTGCAGGGGCCTCTTTCTTACAGTGGTGGCCAGCGCCCCCTGCTGGCGCTGGGGCACTGCAGGGCCCTCTTGCTCGCAGTATAGTGACGGCGCGCCGCCTGCTGTCAGTTGGGGACATTGCAGGGCTCTGTGGGTCACAGTGTAGTAGCAGCACTCCCGATGCTGGCAGCTGGGAACACTGCCCGGCCCTCTTGCTTGCCTTGTAGTGGGGGCACGCCCCCTTCTGGCCGCTGGGGGCACTACAGGATCCTCTTGCTCACAGTGGAGTGGCAGCACGCCCCCTGCTGCCGACCAGGACGCTGCAGGGTCCTCTTGCTCATGGTGTGGTGCCCGTGCGCCACCTGCTGGCAGCTAAGGACACTGCAGGATCCACTTGCTCACAGTGTAGTCGTCGTACGCCCCCTGCTGGCAGTGTCGTGGCAGCACAACACCTGCAGGCAGATGGGGACTATGCAGGGCCCTCTTGCTCCAGGGGTGACGGCTGGCGCCCCCTACTGGCCGCCTCCTGCACCACTTAAAGTCAGAGCGCCAGTTATTAAGTGCCATCAGTTCTGGAAATTCAAACTGAAACGGAGCTATTACTGGGGAGAGCTGATGTCCCAGTTCTTGTCTAACTTGGAAGAAGTATTTTCACCAAGAGACAGTACGAAGATGGCACAGAACTTCATTGAAAAAAATACAGTGTGAAGAGCTTATTGTAGAAAAATAGGGAGCAGTAGGCTGATCGTGCAGGAAAGCAGCAAGAGTCCTGTGCAGGGAATTTTATTTTGGACTTCTTTACATTCCTGCCTTTGTCTCCAGTCTCCGCCTGTTTTCTTTGTCTGATTTTCCTGCTACTGCCTTAGGTCCCCAACTTGCCCCAAGTAGGCTTGTGGGACCTCCTCACTGTTGGTTGAGGCACGTGTGTGGTGATCAATCCGAACCCACTCTGGAAACAGGCTCCTTCCCGCCATCCCAGGCAGGCTGACAGCGGTCACATTTGTACCTACTGCACCTATCTCTTTTGAATGTCCTTCTCTGCCCTAATCTGTACTTATGGTGCCAGGTTTCTTTTAAGAATGTCCCCTTTGTCCTTATCAGCATGTAACTAGCAGTATTGTGACATTATTACTGCAGAGTGAATGATGACTGGGGCATCTTAAGAGGAGTTCTAGGGTGTTTCTTTCTGCATAGGTACCTCTTCTCCCTCCAACCCACAATTGACAAGTGCCCATCCACTCCAGCATTAGAGATGCCACTAATATGTGAATTTTTGGTGGTCCCTCTAGGTGAGCCTTCCCAGAATTTCCCTTTTCCAGGAGCTCCCCCTCCTGTTCATGTCTAGCTATCTGTGTGCTCTAACAAAGCCCACTATCCTGTGTCTTTCCCAAAAATAGTGAGGGAACGATTATTGGAAACCATAGGAAATGATATGCGTGTAGATGAAAACTTTACAACTTACACAAATAATCACTCAAAATCATCCTTACACTAAAAATGCAAAACTATACAATTTCTAGAAGAAACTATGGAAGAAAAGCTATGTGCCTTTGGGTTTGGTAATGGATTTTAACAAATGACACAAAAGGTTGATAGACACAGAAGAAATGACAATGTGGATTTCTTAATATTTAAAGTTTATACTCTGGAAAAGACCTTGTTAAGGGAACAAAAAGACAAGCCACATATTGAAAAAAAAATTCCAAAATACAGATCTGAGAAAGAATTTGTATTCAAAATACATACACAATTCTTTAAACTAAACAATAAGTTAAACAGCCCTATTAAAAATGCACACAGATCTGAACAGACACCTCACCAAAGACGATCTACAGATGGCAAATAAACATACAAAAAGATGCTCAACATAGTAGATAACTGAAAACCACAGTGAGATAGCACAGCTGGTCTGTATCTGTTAGAACTGCTAAACTCTAAAAAAATGACAAATTGCTGGAGGAAAAACAAGAACTCTTTTCATTGCTGGTGGAAGACAGTTTGTAAGACCAGAATATGCCACCCCAAAATATGTCCCTTTTGGCATAAGAATTATGCTGAGCTGATTACTTTGAAAAAAACCGCTAAAACAGGAAGTTCTGAAAACAGTAGAAGTTACCCTTGTGTAAGGAAAATTTACATCTATAAAAGAAATCCCCATTTAAAAGATCTCTCTCTCTCTCTCTCTCTCTCGACACCAACCAAGAAGAGAAGGATGACTAAATCACTAAAAAGTCTTATCAATGGAGAACACATGGAGTTAAGTCTGTATAAGAAAACTTACCCTTGTCTACTGTGCTTTTGCTTGTTACCTCCCCGCTACTGAGCCTCAAATCTTCTTTCTTTAAGTTGAAGATAGCATTTACACTTGAATTGAAAGCCACCTGTTGGGGATTTACTCATTTTTCCCTGAGTATCTGCCATGTATCCATAAGGTATACATGTTTTTAAACTTGTCTACTTTTTTCTCATTTTAATCTGTAATTTGTTACAGAGGGTCCCATCTAAGAATTCTGTAAAGGTAGAGAGAAAATTATTTTTCCTCCCCTGTTACAAGTTGGGCACTTTTTCCCAAAGCTAAGCAAGCCTCACCTTACAATCCAAAAATCACATTTGTAAGTATTTTGACAGCTACTTTGATATTATTTCCAAACAAAAGCTACCATGCAATTATGTACAGAAGCCCTATTCAGAATGACCAAAGGAAGAAAATGAATCAGAAAGTCTTACAACAGATGACTGTGTGGGAACCCACTCAGACATCAAGAGTTGTTATAGGGGCCGGGCATGGTGGCTCATACCTGTAATCCCAGCACTTTGGGAGGCTGAAGCAGGTAGATCACGAGGTCAGGAGATCAAGACCATACTGGCTAACACTGTGGAACCCTGTCTCTACTAAAAAAAATACCAAAAAAAATTAGCCAGATGTGCTGGCAAGCACCTGTAGCCCCAGTTACTCGGGAGGCTGAGGCAGGAGAATGGCATAAACCTGGGAGGCAGAGCTTGCAGTAAGCCAAGATCGCACCACTGCACTCCAGCCTGGGTGACAGAGAGAGACTACATCTCAAGAAAAAATAAAATAAAATATACTAGTTTTATATTTAATAGTGATAACTCTGCAGACATAGTTGTTTTATTACACAAAAAATATTAAATTTATCTTATTTAACTAAGTTTTACCCAAATCACGTTAACCTGAAAAACATTTGGAACAGTTCCTATATTTCTAGGAGTTTGGGGAATATTTATTTATAATTGATTTTTTTTTCCAAGCCAAGTTAGAACAGAACACTTTTAGAGGATTTTATAAATGAATTTTGCAGTGCTATCCAGAGTTAAGAAAAATCACATATACAGAACATACATTAATAGACATACAAACACAAATAGAGATCTCATAGCTTTCATCCTGAAATTTTAGCCACGAATCAGGCATAAATATTCTGATGGTTAATTTTAGACGTCTGCTTGATTGGATTAAGAGATACTAACATAGCTGGTAAAGCAGTTTCTGGGCATAAGTGTGAGGGTGTTTCTGGAAGACACTGAGATAAGGAAGATCCACCCTGACCCAATGTGGTTGGGCACTGATACGGTTTGACTGTGTCCCCACCCAGATCTCATCTTCAATTGTAGCTCCTATGATCCCTACATGTTGTGGGAGGGACCTGGTGGGGGATGATTGAATCATGGTGGTGGTTACTGCCATGCTGCTCTCATGATAGTGAGTGAGTTCTCATGATCTGATGGTTTTATAAGGGGCTTTTCCCCTTTGACTTAGCACTTCTTGCTGCTGCCGTGTGAAGAAAGACATCTTTGCTTCCCCTTCCGTCATGATTGTGAGGCCCCTCCAGCCATGTGGAACTGTCAGCCCATTAAAACTCTTTATTCTTTATAAATTGTTCAGACTCAGGTACTTCTTCATAGCAGTATAAAAAACGGACTAATACAGGCACCATCCAATTGCTTGAGAGCCCAGATAGAACAAAAAGGAAGAGGAAAGGTGAATTATCTCCTTCTGAAACTGAAACATCCTTCTCTTGTCTTTGACATCAGAACTTCAGGGTCTCAGGCCTTTGGCCTCAGAATGAGAGTTACACCATTGGCTTAACTGATTCTGAGCCCTTTGGACATGGACTGAGCAATGCTACCAGCTTTCCTGGTTCCCCAACTTGGAGACAGCCTATTGTGGACTTCCTCAGCCTCCATAATTATGTGAACCAGTTTCCCCAATGAATCTTTTCTCATCTGTCTATCTACATAAATCCTAGGGATTGTGCCTTTCTGGGGAACCGTGACTAATGTGATGACAATAATACAAAATTCACCAGTTTAAATAGAGGACTTGGTTTTTGTCTTTACCCCATTTTATATTTGTATTATAACTGTGTTTCCAGAAAATGGAACAAGTTTTTATCTTCTTCATATGAGGGCTAAAGCTTTTTTCTAACCAATATTTTGGGAGATTTTTAAGATTTTCAAGATTTTCTTTTGACCCTAACCCTAACCCCTAACCCTAACCCTAACCCCTACCGCTAAACCCTAACCCTAACCCCTACCACTAAACCCTAACCCTAACCCTAATCCTAAACCCTAACCCTAAACCCCAACCCAAACCCTAACTCCAACCCCAACCCCAACCACAACCCTAACACTAACACTAACCCCAACCCCAACTCTAAAACCATAACCCTAAAATCCTAACAACCCTAAATCTAACAACCCTAACCCTAACAACACTAACAAACCTAATGTTAGCAACCCTAAACCTAAAAACTGTAACCCTGACCCCTGTCCCTAACCCTTTGTATAAATATCAAGTGATCTTGAATAGCCAAAATACTTCTGAAAACCAAAAGACCACTTAGAGGTTCACATTTCTCATTGTCAAATATTACTGCAAAGGAATAGTAATCAAGACAACATAGTACTGGCATAAGGAGACAAATATAAATCAATGGAACTGAATGTCCAGTCCAGAAATAAAACCATACCTCTATGGCCAACTGATTTTTGACATGAGCCAAGACCACTAAATTCAACACATGCTGCTAGCATCTGACTACCTACAGTCAGAGTAACAAACTGTGCCATGACTGTACACTTACCTCACAACACAGAAAAAGTAACTCAGGCTGGGCGCGATGGCTCACGCCTGTAATCCCAGCACTTTGGGAGGCCAAGGCAGGTGGATCACAAGGTCAGGAGATCAGGCCCGTGGTGAAACCTCGTCTCTACTAAAAATACAAAAAAAAATTAGCCTGGCACGGTGGCGGGCACCTGTAGTCTCAGCTATTTGGGAGGCTGAGGCAGGAGAATGGTGTAAACCTGGGAGGTGGAGCTTGCAGTGAGCTGAGATCGCGCCACTGCACTCTAGCCTGGGGGTCAGAGTGAGACTCCGTCTCAAAAAAAAAAAAAAAAAGGAAAAGTAACTCAAAATGGTTCAAAGCCCTACATATAAGAGTTACAAATAGAAACTCTAGAAGAAAACAGGGATATATCTTCATGACCTTGGATTTGGAAAGGTGTTGCAGACCTGAAACCAAAAGCACTAGCCACAAAAGAAATAATATCCTCAAAATTAAAAACTTTTATGCATCAGAAGACACTATCAAGTAAGTTGGCTGTGCACTGTGGTTCATGCCTGCAATCCCAGCACTTTGGGAGGCAGAGGCAGGAGGATCACTTGAGTCCAGGAGTTCAAGACCAGCCAGGATGACAGAGCAAAACCCCATCTCTACTAATAACACAAAAATTAGCCAGGAATGGTTGCACACAGCTGCAGTCCCAGCTACTAGGGAGACTGAGGCGGGAGGACTGCTTGAGCCCAGAACATAGAGGTTGTAGTAAGCTGAGATCACACCACTACACTTCAACCTGGGCAACAGTGCAAGACCCTGTCTTAAAAAAAAAAAAAAAATGGGTATGATGGCTCACGCCTATAATCCCAGCAATTTGGGAGACTGAGGCAGACGGAACACGAGGTCAGGAGTTGGAGACCAGCCTGGCCAACATGGCGAAACCTTGTCTCTACTAAAAATACAAAAATTAGGGCCAGGAGTGGTGGCTCACGCCTGTAATTCCAGCTCTTCTGGAGGCTGAGGCGGAAGGATTAACTGAGGATGGGAGTTCAAGACCAGCCTGACTAAGAGAAACAAACCCCATCTCGACTAAAAATACAAAATTAGCTGGGCATAGTTACACATGCTTGTAATCCCAGCTACTCAGGAGGCTGAGGCAGAAGAATCGCTTGAACCCAGGAGGCAGAGGCTGTGGTGAGTCAAGAGTGCACCACTGCAGTACAGCCTGGGGAACACAGCAGGACTCGGTCTCCAAAAAAAAAAAGAGAAAGTGAAAAGACAACCCACAGAAAAGAAGAAAATATCTGCGCATTATATATCCAACAAGTCTGTTGACTACAATATATAAAAAATTTGTATAACTCAACCACAAGAACAACCAAATTACAAATGGAGAAAGAGCTGAACACACACTTCGCCAAAAAGATATGCAAATGAAAAACAAGCACATGAAAAGATGATCAATATCATTATCATTATGGCCATCCAAACTGAAACTACAACCAAATACTCTTTCACACACACTAGAAAGGCTACAATCCAACAAATGTAAAGTAACGAGTGTTGGCAAGGTTGGAGAGAAATCAAAACCATTAAATACTGTATGTGGAATATAAAATGGTGCAGCCTATTTGTAACATAGTTGGATATTTCCTCACAAAATTAAAAACACGATGGGCATGGTGGCTCATGCCTGTAATCCTAGCACTTTGGGAGGCTGAAGCAGGCAGATCACTTGAGTACAGGAGTTCAAGACCAGCCAGAAGGACATAGCAAAAGCCCATATCTACTAAAACTACAAAATTTAGTCGGGCACGGTGGCACACACCTGTAGTCCCAGCTACTAGGGAGGATGAGGAAGGAGGACTACTTGAGCACAGAATGTGAAGGGTGCAGTAAGCAGAGATGGCAGCACTGCACTCCAGCCTTGGGCAAGAGTGCAAGACACAGCCTCAAAAATAAATAAATACATAAATAAAAACTGGCCAGGCGTGGTGGCTCACACCTGTAATCCCAGCACTTTGGGAGGTAGAGGCAGGCGTATCACCTGCCGTCAGGAGTTCAACACAGTCTGACCAACATGGAGAAATCCGGTCTCTACTAAAAATACAAAAAATTAGCTGGGCGTGGTGGCCCATGCCTGTAATCCCAGCTACTAGGGAGGCTGAGGCACGAGAATCGCTTGAACCCAGGAGGCAGAGGTTGCGGTGAGCCCAGATCCCGCCACTGCACTCCAGCCTGGGCAACAGAGCAAGACTCCATCTCAAAAAAAAAAAGAAAAAAAGAAAGTGAAAAGACAACCCACAGAAAGGAAGAAAATATTCGCTTGCACATTATATATATAACAACAGTCTGTTAACCACAATATACAAAGAATTTGTATAACTCAACAACAAAAACAACCAAATTACAAATGGAGAAAGATTTGAACACACACTGCCAAAAAACATGCAAATGGAAAATAAGCACATGAGAAGGTGATCAATATCATTATCATTATGGCCATCCAAACTGAAACCACAACCAAATACTCCTTCACACACACTAGAAAGGCTATAATCCAACAAATGTAAAATAACAAGTGTTGGCAAGGTCAGAGAGAAATCACAGCCCTTAAATACTGTAAGTGGAAAATAAGCAGTGCAGACTATTTGTAACATAGTTTGGTATTTCCTCAAAAAGTTAAAAACACGACGGGCACAGTGGCTCATGCCTGTAATCCTAGCACTTTGGGAGGCAGAGGCAGGTGGATCACTTGAGTCCAGGAGCTCAAGACCAGCAAGAACGACATAGCAAAACCCTGTCTCTACTAAAAATACAAAAATTAGCCGAGCACGGTGCCACACACCTGTAGTCCCAACTACTAAGGAGGCTGAGGCAGGAGGATGGCTTGAGCCCAGAATATGGAGGTTGCAGTAAGCCAAGGTCGTACCACTGCATTCCAGCCTGGCTGACAGCACAAGACCTTGTCTCAAAACAAACAAACAAACAAACAAACAAAGACCTGCCATGGTGGCTCAGGCCTATTATCCCATCCAGCACTTTGGGAGGCCGAGGCAGGCGGATCACTTCAGTCCAGGAGTTCAAGAACAGCCAGGACGACATAGCAAAACCACGTCTCTACTAAAAATACAAAAATTAGCCAGGCATGGTGTCACACACCTGTAGTCCCAGCTACTAGGGAGGCTGAGATGGGAGGACTACTTGAGCCCAGAATGTGGAGGTTGCAGTAAGCCGAGATGGCACCACTACTCCAGCCTGGGCAACAGCACAAGACCCTGTCTCAAAACTTAAATAAATAAATAAATAAATAAATAAATAAATAAATAAAGGCCAGGCATGGTGGCTCAATCCTGTAATCCCAGCACTTTGGGAGGCAGAGGCAGGCGGATCATCTGAGATCATGAGTTTGAGACCAGTATGACCAACATGGAGAAACCCCATCTCCACCAAAAATACAAAAACTTAGCCAAGCATGGTGTCCCATGCCTGTAATCGCAGCTACTCACATGAACCCAGGAGACAGAGGTTGTGATGAGCCAAGAGCACACTACAGCACTCCAGCCTGGGAAACAGAGCAAGACTTAGTCTCCTAAAAAAAAAAGAGAGAGAGAGAAAGAGAAAAGACAACCCACAGAAAAGAAGAAAATATTTGCGCATTATATATCCAACAACGGTCTGTTAACTACAATATATATAAAATTTGTATAACTCAACAACAAGAACAACCAAATTACAAATGGACAAAGAGTTGAACACACACTCTGCCAAAAAGACATGCAAATGGCAAACAAGCACATGAAAACATGATCAATATCATTATCATTATGGCCATCCAAACTTGAAACCACAACCAGATACTCCTTCACACACACTAGAAAGGCTATAATCCAACAAATGTAAAATAACAAGGGTTGGCAAGGTCGGAGAAAAATCACAACCATTAAATACTGTATGCGGAATATACAAGGGTGAAGCCTATTTGTAACAGAGTTTGGTATTT
>NC_037668.1:222759224-222945465 GCF_003255815.1 Theropithecus gelada | reverse complement strand
AGCCAGGAAGAGCCCACAGGGATGTGATAACTACATGTCATGCGGGATCCTGGATGGGATCCTGGGTCAGAGTAAGACAGAATTAAGGGAATCCAAATGAAATATGAACTTTAGTTAATGATAGTCTATCAGTATTGGTTCATTAACTATGACAAATTATGTAAGATATTAATAAGCCATGTGAGACACACTGATAGAAGATGTTAATAAGAGAGGAAACTAGGTTGTGGCTACATGGGGAATCTCTGCATTTTTTTTTTTTGGCAATTTCTGCGTAAGTAAAAAAAATGTAAAATAAAACTTTATTTAAAACACTGTTATGTTTTTTGAACACTTCCTTGTTTATTTATACCATGAATTACTAGCAATTGACACTGTTAACTAGTCCTGTTTTTTAAAATAAGAGCATTTATGATACAAAAAATTAAACAGTGCAGACTTATAAATCAAAACAAATGCTCTTTACATGTTTTCTGTTAGTCACATATATGTGTAAACTTAATTATCATATTTTTTTTTTGTGCTGTGGTTGTGTCCTGGGTTCATTCTCTAAAATGCTGTTCACCTTAGACCAGGAAAAAAAATAACCTTACAGACTCTGTTTCAATTCATGGCTAACTATTTTCAAAAGAGTGACTTTGTAAAAATATGTTCCAATGGAAAATTGATTCATTGTGATGGGATCACTTATTCCAAAGACTTCTTGTCTTTACTTTGTGCCCATGCCTACCTTTTAGCCATAATACAACAGAATCAAATATTGGCCACTGGGAAAAAAATATTCAAAGAAAGAAAGAATGTGGAGAGAACTTATGACCATGATGATTCAATGTTTTACCACAATGCTTTCTAAAACAGAAGAGTGTAAAAGGATATTCAAAGTCAGTTTCCTCAGTGAGGCTTTGCAGAAAATGAGGAAACTAGAGAAACAAAAATGGCAGGATATTCTACAGGTGATTTTAGATGTTGCTGTGTTTTATGGGGAAAAAAATACCTTTAAAGAATCACAAAGAATTATTGGAAACCCAAACTCTGGAATGTTTGCAAATTTAGTTGAGCTTCTGTGTAATTATGTCTATATAGCTAGCCACGAAGTTGATGATTTTTTTTAAATCTTTGCCTTATTTGTGTAATAAAATGCACAGTGAATAATTAATGCTCATAGGAAAACATGTTAGACCTTGTGAAGGGAAAATAAATCTTGGGGACCCAAAATCACTAAACTAAAGGGAAAAGTCAAGCTGGGAACTGCTGAGGGCAAACCTGCCTCCCATTCTATCCAAAGTCACCCGCCTGCTCACCGAGATAAATGCATATCTGATTGCCTCATTTGGAGAGAGTAATCAGCAATGCAAAAGGATGAAACCATTTGTCTCTTACCTACCTATGACCTGGAAGCCCCCTGTCTGGCCTTCTCAATTTTCTGGACTGAACCAATGTACATCTTACACATATTGATTGATGTCTCATGTCTCCCTAAAATGTACACAACCAAGCTGAGCCCCGACCACCTTGGGCCCGTGTTGTCAGGACCTCCTGAGGATGCATCACAGGTGCGCATCCTCAAGCTTGGCAAAATAAACTTTCTAAAAAATCTGAGAGTTGTCTCAGATTTTCAGGATTCACACATGTAATGTAGAATGTCAACGTTTATAAAACAGACATTATTCTATCTACTGTTACAAATATGCTGCCAATTAACTTTAGACTTTCTCAACAAAATAAAATATGTTGATGAGGTACAAATAATATATTTAAACTTAATGTTGCAAGTTTTAATATGCCTACTTTTCAATTTTTCAATACTATTTTTACTACTTTAACATTGTAAGAAAAATGAGTAATTAAAATATGAATAAAAGTGTTTACAGGGGGTGAGCATGTTTCCTCCAGCCTCTGCCCATCCCCAGCTTTCATCCCAACTGTCCTGATGGTGGCTCTAAGCATTGCTCCTTTCTCTGTACCAAGATCTCTCCCCAGAAACAAACCCAAATCTTACCATATGTTCTGGCATGCTGTGATGATGAGCAGCGAAGAGCAGCAAAAGCCTCAAGGCAGGGAGGCTTTTGTAAAACAAGACTTGTAGAATGTAACGTGTGAAAGTAAAGCCCATAGCAGAGCACCCTCTTCAGCACGCGGGGAGCAGACAGGAACCCTTTGCCTCACCTTCCTCAATGGCCTGCAGCCACATCTCCCCAGGTCAGTCTTAAGGACAACGAAATTCTGGTCTTCAAGGTGGACATGGTACTAGGTGCTCCAAAGCCATGGTGATCCACTCTCAGGTGGGTCCCGAGGAGAACAAAGCTCTGGTTCTAATCCTAACCCTAACCCTGTCCCAAGACTTTGACCCTGAACCTAAACCCTGATCCCTACCCTAGTCCCTAATTATGACCCTTACTTTGACCCTTTGATCTTGACCCTGACCATGACCCCACCTCAAACCATACTTCTGGCCCTGACTCTGAGCATAATCCCTGTTATTATGTTTATGATCTATCTCTAGTCTTACCCTCTAGTGGTAAATAGCTGTACCCAAAAGCACTTTTAAATTATTTCTTTTCCTTGAATTCTCTAAGGACATCCTAAAGGAGATGTCATTATGTATTTTGCAGTCCCTATGAGTGGTATGGCTTCAGATAAGTTCTAATACTTTGCAAGACATAAAAGGTTTGGAAGGTGACAGCACTGGGTTGTTTGGGGTGCATGTTGGCATTCATGATAGTCATTGGTGCTGTTCTCCAAATATTTTCAGTTCACTTTTTATGAATGCATTCTGACTGTTCCATCCCACCTACTTAAGTTTTCACATGGCCACATGACTGTTTTGTTTTGTTTTTTTCTTTGCCAATGGAGGTGAGAAGAAAACATGTCACTTTTTCAGAAGAAATTTCCAAGAAATAGAGTTCTGTTCCGCATGCTTTTTTCTCTTTTCTATAGTAATGGGGATCTTATTGATGGTCCCTCCTTCCGTCTGGATTCCTGTGTTAGGATGACACAGCATAGAGCTACCTCTCACCTGACCCATGATGAGATGTATATAAATGAGGAAGATTTTTGAGCCACTGAAATTTGGAGGTTGTCACCACAGTTTAACCTAGCCCCCATTGACTGATGCAAGGCTGAAGAATAAGTCTGAACTGGATCTGGACAAGACATGTGAAGAGCACTCCAGGCTGAGTAAAATTCAAGTGTTGTCTCAAAGATAACAGTGAGCACGATATGTTATTGGGTGGGCGTGGGATAAATAAGGTATATCAGGCAAGAATAATGAGAAACTCAACTTTAAAAGACGGTGCTGATTTGGACTGTGGAGAGATTCAAATGCCCCACTTAGCATTTGAGATTGTGATGGTTGAATAAACTAATTAAGAGCCCTAAATGAAGACTTGGGATAAATATCTGAGAGTGTCTAATATCCCAATTTTTCATCCTAGAATGGACAGAGTCCTTGACCGCATTCTAGGGAGACTTCCCAAAGAAAAAAGACCTACATTTCTTCAACAACCCACATTGAGAGACTTTCCTGCACTTTTGACCTGTGGCTAACATTCCTCACCTTTCATTCTGTCATCAGCGTTTTGGGGAAACACCTTTAACGCTCTATGATTTACAGGTTATTAAGTGGCCCTTATAATTCCCTCCAGAGGTGGAAAGGACTAATGATGATGGTGTCCGAGCTCACAGCAGCAAGCAGGCATGTGTGCTCAGTAGCCATGTGGTTCATCTGCTAGGAGCTTACTAAATAGGATATTCTACAACATTGCTTAACACAAATGGAGACGCTCCTGACTCGGGGTTTAATTGCTCACCTACTTCTTTTTCTGCCCTCTTGGGTTCCTAAAATGAAAAGAACCCTGGGGTGATCAAGTGAGTCAAAGAGGTGCCAGCCGCATCACAGCAAAATAGATTCCTAAAAAATCCCTGGCCTAAGATGACAGCCTTGGCTGGATAAGTTTGAATGTGCTGATAGCGGACATGGTAGAGTGAAGATGGTTGAAATGTTCATATTAAAGAACTTCCACCCCGACTGCAAGAAAAGAGAGAGGAATGGAGATGGCAGCATGAGTCCCTACAATAAAAGCAGATGTTTTGAGATCACTTATATTTGTTCTGACAAAAATTAAAGACAGCAACCAAAGTTTAGCCTGAAACTACAATTAATTGGGCAATAAGCCAGAGGCACATATGGCATAGACAGATTTAAACATTTCTCCTTTATATTAATACAAATACTAAAATTACAAATACATTGATTCCAAATAAAACAAACATTTTAAAAATTTAATGAATAAGAATAAACACTGGGGTCTACAGCAGTATTTGAAGGAGCTCTCACAAACAAGTTTGGTTTTTGAGGGTTAGAACTGATCATCTAGAGAATTCATTTCATTCCAGAGACAGAGAGGAATTTCTTGGGTTCCTTCAGGAATGCGTCTAGCTTTGCCTCATCTTTGAACTATGGATATGGCAGAAGAAAACATGATGATTTCACAGATTTAAGGTGCAAAAAGTCACTGGGTTCTCTAAGAAGTCTGGGATTCTTCTGCTGGAAAAATAAGTTTGTTGAGAAAAAATGAGTTGGAGGAGGCTGTTACTGAAGTGAAGCAGAACTGTTTTTACATAATCTGCTTATTACCCACTCTATAGTGTGGGAAACAAATTATTCATGCACAAGGTCCTCTTACTGTTCCTGGAATGCAGTGGAAAGAGAACAGATTAGTTTTTCTCCCTCAGAACACAACCACTAGAAACATCCCACCTCAGATGAGATATTGCCTAATTATTTTCAAAAGACAGTGAAAAATGATGGATGTAAATGTTTGCTACAAAATACATGCTAGAAACAGAAACATCTGGGTCACAGTTATATTAGAGCTACCTGTGCTCCCCTGTCACTGAGAGTAAAACAAAAATGTACAATAAAAATCATTCACAGAGTGGGAGAGGGGAAGTTGAAGGATGGAAAGGCCAGTCATAAAAGGATCAGAATTTCAATCCATAAGGAAGTGGCTTTGTGCATTGTCTGTTGCTGTGTGCAAGGTGAAGGCTGGGGCAAGAAAACGTGCAGTAACAAGGGCTTCTTTGTCCATCTCACCTCTCTAGATACCAACTTTCAGACATGTTGCATTGTAATTGAAAGGTTGACATAAGTTTTTTAAAAGAACACTTGTGGTGTTTGAAGTGACATACGCTGCTGTGACAAAAAAGCAGGGAAAGGGATTTTTTTTTTTTTAAAAGCAAACAACAACAAAATCCCCACAAAAAAACAAACAACAAACAAAAAACAGAGGAGGAAGTCGGCTGCGACTACTTCCAGGAAGGGGCTACAAGAGGCAGTTGGAAATTCTATTTGCTTTGCAACTGTGGGTTTTCCGGCCTGCTTCCTTTCTGAAGTATATTACTTTATTTTTGGTTCATGAAGTTACCCTTTCTGTTTTCTGGAACAGCTATGTATTTTCTTTATCTATCATCTATCTACCTGCCAATCATCTATTTATCTATTTACTATCTATCTTTTCTACTTTTTGCTATCAAGAGCTTGAGTCAAGCAGGACAGAATTTCAGTGTATGTTCACTCTACCATTTAAAACAAGAGCTCTTGTAGGCATTCTCCATCATATCACAAACCTGAGCTTTCTAAAACAGGGTGTGGCAAACTACCAAGCATGGACCATCTCTGACACAGTCTGCATTTGTAAGTAAAGTTGTAATGGGACACAGCCACATACGTGTGTTATATGACGTCTCTGGCTACTTTCATGGTACAATGGAAGAGCTGAGTCATTGAGAGAGAGAGACCATAAGGCTTGGAAAACTTAAAATATTTAACATTTAGCCCTTTGCAGAAAATATTTGCTGACTCTTGTTTTAAAAGATCTCTGTTTAGAATGCTACCTATTGCCTTCTGGGTAGAATCACAACTCTTTACCACAATCCACACAGCTTCAGTTCTGCTTCTATATCCAGCCTCATCTATTATTTCCCCTCCTCCCCCTTATTTTCTTTCTGGCCATGCTGATGGATTGTCAGCTTCCCAGATGTGTGAGACTCTCTCCTTCCTTCCCAACATTCTCATGCTTTCCCTCTGCCTCTCAAGAACTTCCTATCCCAACTCTCATGACAGATCTCTTCTTCATTCTTTAAGATGCAGCCCCTTTGCTCCTTCTTTAAGGATGCCTGTCTGGTTCTATTTTGGGTGACATGTTCCTTCTGCATCTCCCAGAGCCATCCTACATGTGTCAGCTATGACATTTTTTTTTTGCATCTCTGTGTCATATATCACCAAATCAGCCTAAGCTTGCATGAGTCACTGCATGACAACTTCAGACTCCACCAGCATTGTCCCCACTAACCACGAGGCTTAGACATTTGTCCAGTATGCTCAGGGTTGTGGGGTGGTAGCAGTAACCAGCTGGTGAGCATCATTTCTTACATCAGAATCAAATCTATAGATCTCTGCCATTCATACGTATTTGGAGTTTAAAATTAGCATAAAGATTTTCCTTAAAATAAGAACAAATGGCTTGAGTAGGCTTTTGGAATGTATGATATTTTCACTGGTTCATTTCTGTGTTAAGCATTCCCACATGAATCTAAACACCACTCTACTCTTAGTAGCTGTGTGACCCTGGGAAAGTCACTCAATCTCCCTCAGCTAAATTTTGTTGTGTGAGTAATGAGAAGAGAGTTGTGATTTGTATTTAGTGAATAACAACAAACAAAAGGCATTTAGCTTTCTGGAACCTGGTATGTAGTAGATCCTCATGAAATACTGGCTCTGTTGATAAAACTAGACCGAAAGAAGCTTTCAAAGTCAACAACAGTATCATGCAGTGACGGACGTAGATGAGAAGCTGCTACTGCAGCCTGGAACTCCTAGGGGGCCCGTTTTGTCCATGATTTAGCAGGAATGCACTACCTTTCCATCAGGAGACACTGCCCACAGAAACCAAGGTCATTCTTTGAAGACAAACATGTTTTAATAGCCTTTACATTATGTAATAGTGTAATATAATTTATTATTAACAATAATACAAAATTATTTACATTGTTATGTTACGACTTTTGTACAGACCTTTACACCCAGGTATTCTGAAGTTGGTGGTCTGTGAGTGGCATCGAGTGATGACTGACACACTCTGACCTGGGGTAGAACAACACGTGCTCCTGCAATTTGCTGAATTTCAGGGCATCACCACCTTTTTTCAAGAGTGTGTTTTCCTATCTTCTACAGTTTTGCCCACTTAAGGAATGGTTTTGCTGTAATAAAGAATTACACTATTTATCAAAATATTACTTTGGAGAATACTGGTTCACGTAGTTCATTTTCAAGTTTTCTTAAACTATCAGGCCCATAGCTAATGCCAGTGGCTCCAAGGATGAGAAGGTAAAAAGGCCTTTTTTTTTTTTTGACCAAGACAAAAAAACACCACATTTCAAACTTTACTGTCTCATGCTAGTCCCTGGAAAATTAAAAGTGAACATACTCCCCTCCCAGCCCAATCACAGTAATGAATAACCAAGATCTCCTGCAGGTGCCTTTGCCTTGGCTCTGTGAGCCTGGAGTTGCTGACTGGCACTGGGCAGCAGGCAGCAGAGCTGGTCCCATTTCTCCATGTTTTCCACACTCTGTGGGGGACACAGGCACATTGAACAACCTAGGTCCTGGCCTGGTGCTGGCTGGGAAGCTATTTGCTGTCAGGCTCATAGTGGACTTCTGAGTTGAAAAGAGAGTATGGGTCGCCCAGCCCATTTACTCATTTTACAAAGAATGAAAATGGGGATCTATTCCAGACATGAGAGTACACATTGTAAGGCTGTGCGAGCTCACTGCACTTGTATCCACTCAGCACACACTTACTGAGTGCCCAGCATGAGAGGGGCTCTAGTTCCTGGGGTCCCACCCTCCACAGAGGACAGCAGCACCTCGAGGGACAGAGGTGCAAAGAGCAAGGTGGGGGCCCTTCTGCTGGAGAGATGGCTAGGGAGGGTCCTTAGAAGACGTGACAGCTGAGCTCTTCTCTGAAGGGTGAAGCTGAATTACTTGAAGCTTAGGGCAAAGGGGTGTCTGGGGAAGTGGAGCCTGTGAGCCAAAAGCACTAGCATAATGATTTGTTCAGAGAAGTATGACAAGTTCAATATTGTTTCTATGCCAAATGTGAACTGGAGTCACCAAAGAGCAGGATCCTGGAGCCAGAGCCTTGGATTTCACCTGCTGGCAATGGGAATGTTCACTGGGAATTTGGGGGGACAAAACATGAAAGTGTTTCCCCTTAGCTCCAATTCTTTCTGTCCCTCTCTCACCCCCCCCCCTTTTTTTTTAAAGGAGTCTTGCTCTGTCGCCCAGGTTGGAGTGCAGTGACGCGATTCCAGCTCACTGCAAGCTCTGCCTCCAGGGTTCAAGCCATTCTCCCACCTCAGCCGCCCCAATAGCTAGGACTACAAGTGCCCGCCACCACACCCAGCTAATTTTTTCTATTTTTAGTAGGGACGGGGTTTCACCGTGTTAGCCAGGACGGTCTTGATCTCCTGACCTCGTGATCCACCCGCCTCGGCCTCCCAAAGTGCTGGGATTACACGCATGAGCCTCCGCGCCCGGCCTCTCTCCTTTAATTTTTATATTACCATAAGAAAACACAGATGTGTCAGACATGGGGATTAGCAGCCTACCTCTTTCTGGATGACTTCAGGGGAGCACTTTGGTCTCTGTGAGCTTATTTACAATAATTCACGAATCTTGAAAACAAAAATTCATGGTAGCAGAGGTTAGAAAATCTCCTAGTATTTCTTCTGATAGTTTGAATTTATGATTAATATGTTTAATCTTCATCTTCTGAAAAGTCACCAGTTGCACAGTGAGGATCATAAAGGGAGTCTGTTTCTGAGGTTTGTGTCTTCAACAGTCGGTGGTTTTGCAGCAACAGCATTGCGTGTGGGTTTTAGGCTGATGATGCTCAACAGTGGACAATTCTCTTCACCTGCCTGGGCCCCACTGCCCACCCTTCCATACACTGCGGGGTTACAGCTGAGCTCTCCGAGACACCTTGCAGGATCTCAGCTTCTGAACTGTCAAGTGTCTTCTAGGTGAAGGCTTGGTCTCATAGCCTTTGTGGCTTCCTCCTGGTAAGACTTGGCTTTTTGACCTAACCCTGGTATTTGTGTGACACACGTGTGAATGTGCTCCCTGTGGCAGCACTGAGGAAGGATTCAGTCACCACAGATGCCGAAAGGCAAAGGCAGTGTGCTTTTTTCAAACATCTCCAGTCATAAATTATTTTTACCCATCACCCCATTTGAAAAAGAAACAAAGAAAAAAAAAAAAGCCCCCTGGTTAGAATTAAATCCCCTCTGGAGATAATAGGTACTTGTAAAATCTTTCATTATTTTTATAGTCACATTTGCTCCCAGTGCCTGGCAGCATCCACCACAGGGCAGACACCCCTCTGTGTATTTGCGTGGTGCTTGCTGAGTGGTAATAAGAACAGTGCCTGCCAGCATCCACTAGAGGGCAGACACACCCGTGTGTATTTGTGTGGCGCTTGCTGAGTGGTAATAACAGTGCGTGCCAGGATCCCCTAGAGGGCAGACACACCCCTGTGTATTTGTGCGGCACATGCTGAGTGGTGATAAGAACAGCACCTGCCAGCATCCACTAGAGGGCAGACACACCCCTGTGTATTTTTGCCGCGCTTGCTCAGTGGTAATAAGAACAGTGCCTGCCAGCATCCACTAGAGGGCAGGCACACCCGTGTTTATTTGTGTGGCACTTGCTGAGTGGTAATAAAAACAGACACTCTGCCCTCCCGGAGCCAACCTCCAGTGCCCAGGCCAGCGGCAGCAAGTAAGAAAACCTCGGTCTCTGTATCTGCATCAGCTACACTGTGCTCGCACACAGGAGGCATCAGTTTTCTCAGTTACAGAAACAGAAACAAAAATGTGTCTTTACTACTTTTTGACTTTACCATGTTATCTAATTTTTTATCTTCATTGAATGAATAAACTTCCTACGCATCTGGACACATGCATGGAAAATTCACAAACATTTCAAACCAAAACAGAGTATTTTGACAAAAGAGAATTTCTTTGATGTGAATTTCACTTTTTTCTATCTTTCAGTGGTTTTAATGTAATGAAATTGAGAAGTCTGTGCCTCTAAAAGACTTAAGAGTGAGGTATTTCTCCATTTTGAAAAAAAAGAATTGGCAAAATATCTTCTACTGTAGACAGAAGTTAGTTGGCTGAGGGTAACAAATAGAAGACTAAAAAACGACTTTTATCCCCTACTATTCTGTCAAGGGCTACAGTGAATTACACATCCTGGCTTGGGTTTGCAACCCACGTGCTGGAAGCCAGCAGTCATGCAGGCCATGCTCTCCCACACTTGGAAAAAAAGCCCATGAGAAAGAGCTCCATGGAGTTCACACAGAATGACCTCCAGCAAGACCTGGAAAATGCCCAGTTCCACAAAATACCTGTGTCCAAATACTTTCAGTGCACAGCTCTGGCATCAGGTTCCTGTGAGGACAGACCCTGAGATGGATTTCTGGATGGAGGCTGCTGCCAGAGGAGACAATGTCACTGCAGATGGCTCATGCTGCTCCCACAATGCAGGGGCCAATGACTTGGGGCTCCCGCCTGCCATCCCATTGGGGAACTGTGGAGATTCACCCCAACTGGGTGGACTCTGCTGTGTCCCCTGTCAAGAAACTGATACCGGCTTACCTTGGTTTTTCCTTTTTGAAACTCTCTGGTGTCTTCCTCTCCAGTGGGGGCTGCATCTCACCTTAGAAGAAAACACTTTCCAATTAGGAGCTGTCTTGGTAGCTGCTCCAGAGGAAGGTCTCCTCTCTCTGGAGTGAGGTCCGGCCAAGTAACTCCAGCCAGAACTCTCACTGAGTGGGGCTGGATCTGCCCTGTTCTTCTCCCATCCTCATGCTGACTGTGGAAATCCATCCATGCCCCATGCAAAGTCCTGAATCTTGGACTGTAAAATGGCAAAAGTCAAATTTAAAATAGATGATTATATTGACTCTATGAGGAAAAGAAACTTCTGACGTAGACAACTGGTAAGCAAGCAATTAATTATGTGTAACTTGTTAGAACACTAGGGTGTTTTTCAATTGTCTTACTGATTATTTAATGTTTAACAGGCTGGCTAAGAGCCAGAGGCAGAGAAAGCTGGCTGGGAACTGAGAGGTATGAGGTCAGCTCAGTCCCAACATTTCCATGTAAATGATGATGCCAGGTGGGCTGGTGGCAAGATCAGAGCAGAACTGAAGAAGATAGAGACACGAAAAACCCTTCAAAAAAAAATCAATGAATCCAGGAGCTGGTTTTTTGAAAAGATCAACAAAATAGACCGCTAGCCAGACTAATAAAGAAGAAAAGAGAGAAGAATAAAATAGACGTGATAAAAAAAGATATAAGGGATATCATCACTGATCCCACAGAAATACAAACTATCATCAGAGAATACTATAAACATATCTATGCAAATAAACTAGAAAATCTAGAAGAAATAGGTAAATTCCTGGACACATACACCCTCCCAAGTCTAAATGAGGAAAAAGTCGAATCCCTGAATAAACCAATAGCAAGTTCTGAAATTGAGGCTGTAATAGCCTACCAACCAAAAAAACTCCACAACCAGACGGATTCACAGCCGAATTCTAACTGAGGTACAAAGAGGAGCTGGTACCATTCCTTCTGTGAAACTATTCCAAACAATAGAAAAAGAGGGAATCCTCCCTAACTCATTTTATGAGGCCAGCTTCATCCTGATACCAAAACCTGGCAAAGACACAGCAAAGAAAGAAAATTTCAGGCCAATATCCCTGATGAACATCGATGTAAAAATCCTCAACAAAATACTGGCAAACCGAGTCCAGCAGTACATCAAAAAGCCTATCCACCATGATCAAGTCGGCTTCATCCTTGGGATGCAAGACTGGTTCAACATATGCAGATCCACAAATGTAATCCATCACATAAACAGAACCAAAGACAAAAACCACATGATTATCTCAATAGATGCAGAAAAGGCCTTCGACAAAATTCAACAGCCCTACATGCTAAAAGCTCTCAATAAACTAGGTATCGATGAAATGTATCTCAAAATAGTAAGAGCTATTTATGACAAACTCATAGCCAATATCATACTGAATGGGCAAAAACTTGAAGCACTCCCTTTGAAAACCAGCACAAGACAAAGATGCCCTCTCTTACCACTCCTATTCAACACAGTATTGGAACTTCTGGCCAGGGTAATCAGGCAAGAGAAAGAAATAAAGGGTATTCAAATAGGAAGAGAGGAAGTCAAATTGTCTCTGTTTGCAGATGACATGATTGTGTATTTAGAAAACCCCACTGTCTTGGCCAGGCACGGTGGCTCATGCCTGTAATCCCAGCACTTTGGGAGGCCAAGGCAGGTGGATCACAAGGTCAGGAGATCGAGACCATCATGGCTAACATGGTGAAACCCCGTCTCTACTAAAAATACAAAAAATTAGCTGGGCGTGGTGGCGGGCGCCTGTAGTCTCAGCTACTCAGGAGGCTGAGGCAGGAGAATGGCATGAACCTGGGAGGCAGAGCTTGCAGTGAGTTGAGATCGTGCCACTGCACTGCACTCCAGTCTGGGCGACAGAGCAAGACCCCGTGTCAAAAAAAAAAAGAAAACCCCATCGTCTCAGCCCCAAATCTCCTTAAGCTGATAAACAACATCAGCAAAGTCTCAGGATATAAAAGCAATGTGCAAAAATCACAAGCATTCTTATACACCAATAACAGACAGAGAGCCAAATCATGAGTGAACTCCCATTCACAATTGCTACAAACAGAACAACATACCTAGGAATACAACTTACAAGGGATGTGAAGGACCTCTTCAAGGAGAACTACAAACCACTGCTCAAGGAAGGAAGAGAGGACACAAACATGCTCATGGATGGGAAGAATCAATATCATTAAAATAGTCATACTGCCCAAAGTAATTTATAGATTCAATGCTATCCACATCAAGCTAGCACTGACTTTCTTCACAGAATTGGAGAAAACTACTTTAAATTTCATATGGAACCAAAAAGAGCACACATAGTCAAGACAATCCTGGGCAAAAAGAGCAAAGCTGGAGGCATCATGCTACCTGACTTCAAACTATACTACAAGGTTACAGTAACCAAAACAGCATGGTACTGGTACCAAAACAGATACATAGACCAATGGAACAGAACAGAGGCCTCAGAAACAACACCCACATCTACAACCATCTGATTTCTGACAAACCTGACAAAAACAAGCAATGGTGAAAAGATTCCCTATTTAATAAATAGAGTTGGGTTAAACTGGCTAGCCATACGCAGAAAACTGAAACTGGACCCCTTCCTTACATCTTATACAAAAATCAACTCAAGACGGATCAAAGACTTAAATGTAAGACCTAGAACCATAAAAATACTAGAAGAAAACCTGGGCAATAACATTCAGGACACAGGCATGGGCAAAGACTTCATGTCTAAAACACCTAATTAAAGAGCTTCTGCACAGCAAAAGAAGCTATCATCAGAGTGAACAGGCAACCTACAGAATGGGAGACAATATTTGCAATCTATCCATCTGACAAAGGGCTAATACCCAGAATCTACAAAGAACTTGAACAAATTTACAACAAGAAACCCCATCAAAAAGTAGGCAAAGGATATGAACAGGCACTTCTCAAAAAAGACATTTATGCAGCCAATAGACATATGAAAAAATGCTTACCATCACTGGTCATTAGAGAAATGCAAATCAAAACCACAATGAGGTACCATCTTACGCCAGTTAGAATGGCGATCATTAAAAAGTCAGGAAACAATAGATGCTGGAGAGGATGTGGAGAAATAGGGACGCTTTTACACTGTTGGGAGTGTAAATTAGTTCAACCATTGTGGAAGACAGTGTGGCGATTCCTTAAGAATCTAGAACTAGAAATACCATTTGACCCAGCAATCCCATTACTGGGTATATACCCAAAGGATTATAAATCATTCTACTACAAAGACACATGCACACGTTATGTTTATTGCAGCACTATTCACAATAGCAAAGACTTGGAACCAACCCAAATGTCCATCACTAATAGACTATATAAAGCAAATGTGGCACATATACAGCACGGAATACTATGCAACCATAAAAAAGGATGAGTTCAAGTCCTTTGCAGGGACATAGATGAAGCTGGAAACCATCATTCTCAACAAACTGTCACAGGAACAGAAAACTGAACACCGCATGTTCTCACTCATAAGTGGGAGTTGAACAATAAGAACACATGGACATATGGAGGGGAACCTCACACCAGGGCCTGTCGGGGGGTGGGAGGCTAGGAGGGATGACAGTAGGAGAAATACCTAATGTAGGTGACAGGTTGATGGGTGCAACAAGCCACCATGGCATGTGTATACCTATGTAACAAAAACTGCATATTCTGCACATGTACCCCAGAACTTAAAGTATAATTTAAAAAAAGAAAAAAAAGACGTACGTTGGGAGGCTGAGGTGGACAAATCACTTGAGCTCAAGAGTTCACGACCAGCCTGACCAACATGGTGAAACACCATCTCTACTAAAAATAGAAAAATTAGCTGGGTGTGGTGGTGGGTGCTTATAATCCCAGCTACTTGGGAGGCTGAGGCAGGAGAATCACTTGAGTTCAGGAGACAGAGGATACAGTGAGCCGAGATCACGCATCACTGCACTCCAGCCTGGGTGACAAGGCAACTCCATCTCAAAACAAAAACAAAAAGTACATATGGCAAACAGGTATACAAAAAGGTACTCAACATCACTGATCAACAGAAAAATGCAAGTCAAAACTACATTGAGATATCTCATCCCGGTAAAAAATGGCTTTAATCCAAAAGACAGACAATAACAAATGCTGGCAAGGATGTGGAGAAAAAGGAACCCTCGAATACTGTTGGTGGGAATGTAAATTAGTACAACGTGTATGGAGAACAGTTTGAAGGTTCCTCAAAAACTAAAATAGAGCTACCATATTATTCAGGAATCCCATTCCTAAGTACACACCCAAAAGAAAAAAAATCAGTATACTGAAGAAAGATCTGAACTCCAATGTTTATCTTCTGCACTATTCACAACAGTCATGATTTGGGAGCAACCTAAGTGACCATCAACAGAAGAATGGATAAAGAAAATGTACATATACACAATGAAGTATTATTAATATTTAGCCACAAAAAAAAATGATATTCAGTCATTTGCAACAACATGAATGGGAGTGGAGGTCATTATGTTAAGTGAAATAAGCCAAGCAAAGGAAGGCAAACTTCAGATGTTCTCACTTATTTGTGGGAGCTAAAAATGAAAACAATTGAATTCATGGACATACAGAGTAGAAAGAAGGTTACCAGAGCTTGGCAAGGGTGGTTAGGGGGTGGGGGAGAGTGGCAATAGTTAATGGGTATGAAAAAATAGAAAGAATGAGTAAGACCTAGTATTTGCTAGCACAACAGGGTGAATATAGTTAAAAATAATTTAATTGTACATTTTAAAATAACTAGCAGTATAATTGGTTTGTAACACAAAGGACAGATGTTTGACAGGATGGATAGCCCATTTACCCTGATGTGGTTTTTCCACATTGCATGTCTGTATCAAAATATCTCACGTAACCCATAAAAATACACACCTACTATGTACCCACAAAAATTAAAAAAATAATTTTTTATAAAATGAATCCCACATTGATATATATTAGGAAAATATTTTTATCAAGAAAATATGAACTCTGAAACTCTAGCCCTCTGACTAAATACAAGGCAGATTATCTATCCTTGGAAAGTTTGATAACCTTAGATTAATATGAAATAAATAGGATTAAGAAATCCATCACATTTACATGATATTTATACACTATTGCCTATCTTAGATTATAAACCATGGCATGCAATGGTCAAGTCTTCTTACTGTTCTTGCAAGTTTTCCTTTGATTCTTCTTCCTAGAATTCAAATATACCCCAAAGCACAACTTTTATCTGAATAAAAAGTGGTCCCACAACTTTAAATAAATAAGTTCAAAAATATAAATATAAATGAATATAAATATTAATTGATATCACATGTAGGCATAATAGAACACAATAAAAAAGATAACAATTGTGGGTAGGGAGAAAAGAGAAAACCAAGTCATCAGAAATTCAGGTCTTTTTTCCAACACAAAACAGAAGTAATCAACTGCTATCTGTATTTAACTGTGAACATCTCATTATAAACCAAAAAAGTATGTCTCCTGATGTCACCGGATGTGGTACTCCCTGAAGCACTTGGCATGGACACCCTTCTGGCACTTCTCGCACCGGGTGTTGGTCTGTGAGTGGCAGAGGGCACATCGGGTCCTCTTGTCCTGGTGGATAATCCAGTGTCCAACCATATCAAAGCGGCTCTCAGTCTCCAACCGCCTGCTTCGCCTTCCTTGAGAGGTCGTGTCAGCATTGCTCTCCAGGTACACACAGGCGACGTATCTCCGGAAGGCAAGGAGGTCCACCTGGGCATCCTGGCAGCAGATCCTGTGCAGCTGCCATGCATTGTTGAGGGCAGCATCAATGACATAGCCAATAAAGCTTGAGTACCACTTCATGCCTCGGATCTTCACCTTGTACTTGGCAATATTCTGGTCCATCCTACCAACACCGCCCACCTTCTCCTGATACAGCTTCACCAGTGATGGCTGGTGGACCTGAGTCCGCGTTTTAGTTGCTCCAGAGTGACGACTGGTCAGCCTCACTGGTTCTATGCCCACAGCATTGGAGCAGATGTTGACCACGCTGCTATCGTGCCAGCGGCACACGATGATCTCCTCACTCTCATCGACTTTGTAATCAAATGAACCCCTCTTCATTTTTTTCAGTTCTTTGGGGTCTTTTAGGGGACATCGCTCAGTCCTGTACTCACGAACAGTTCCTGTGGCCTTCACCCCCTTTTTCCTCAAAATGGACATCAGTTTAACACTTGTAAAAACCTTGTCAAAAAATATGTGATATGGCAGAAAACCACGCTCCTGAAGCGCATCCACAAATTTTATTACCATACTGCCTCCTAGATCCAGGCTCCTGTCTGGCTTGGTAAAAAGTGTGCCCTGTGAGGGCTCGAACCACACCAAGTAGCCTCTGCTGGTCGTCCCACACCAAATCTTGTAGCCAAGTCGCACCGGCTTCCCCCTGTGCAGCTGCTTGGACCCCCGGTGCCCAAAGTACTCACACATAGACTCGCCAAAGCTGTAGAACTCTTCCAAGGGTGCGTGCTTCTGGAAATTGCAGTTCATCCGGATGATGAGAGGTCTGACCTTGGCAAACCTATCACCTGCATCAAGTTCGTTGTTATCTGCAAAATGTAAGTATGAGAAGATTAGTTCGAATCTGTCCCTTCTAATTGCATCGGCCACAAGATGATGATGTGAATCAGGAGAGGTTTCCCAGAACATCCTTCTCCTTGGGTAAGAGATGTACCCACTTAAAATCAAAATGCCCAAAACACACTTCAATTCCTGAGCCGTAAGACTCAGATTGACATTTTTCTGCCAAGCATAACGATTGGTTTCATTAACAATGAAATTAATTGTTCCTTCATCAAAAAACAACTCAAAAAGGCCCACAGGACTCAGCTCTTGGCTTTTCAGATCCTCAATATGAGGATCTGATGCCGTCCAACTGCCAAAGTCTGGACGAATATCTCTTTTTGTCCAAATGCGCTGAGGTTTCACAACTGCTTTCTGCCTCTTCTTGGCCGGCTGCAGCTCCAGGTCGTCATTATCCTCGCCGGTGCCAGAGTCCTCACACAGGACTGAAGCATGCAGCACACTGCCAGGCAGGTGAGCACCTCGCTGGCTGTCTTCATCACCTGAGTCCTCATCAGTGAATTCCCCCGCAGCATTGTCGGGAGGTGCAATGAAAATCTCTTCCCTGTTGCTGTTGGACTCTTCCTCCTCCATAGCATTCAGAACCTCGAGCAGCTTTGCAGACTTCACCTTTGAGTGGATACCTCTCCCAGCAATGACATCTCTGTTACGACAGGAAACAGAATCAGGAAGAGGCCACGCCAAAAAGCCAGTGCTTCAGCAGAAAAGAGGAGGACGCTCTCTCTACAAAACACTTTCATTTGAATGGCTTCATAGATCTGGCACCACAAGGCACAGCATTCAGTAAGTAAATTTTCCAGCTAAACACAGATTCTGCTTTTTGTTATTTTTTTTTGAAACGGTGTCATACTCTGTCACCCAGGCTGGAGTGCAGGGGTGCGATCTCAACTCACTGCAACCTCCACCTCCCAGGTTCAAGCGATTCTCCTGCCTCAGCCTCCCGAGTACCTGGGACTATAGGTGCATGCCACCACGCCACGCTACCTTTTTTTATTTTTAGTAGAGATGGGGTTTCACCATGTTAGTCAGGATGGTCTTGATCTCCTGACCTCGTGATCCGCCCGCCTCAGTCTCCCAAAGTGCTGGGATTACAGGCGTAAGCCATGGCACCCAGCCCACAGATGATGCTTTTAAGTGCAGAAGTATTTTGACAATGGGAGACAGAATAAAGAGGTCTTACCTACTTCCTTTCCTTCTTAAATGATGTGTTCTAAAACAGAGGATCCTCTTTAGTGATGAATCCAGATGCTGCTGTCATCACTCCAGATAACAGAAACTGGCAACAGGGAGCCCTGGTCAGCTGGAGTGACACCCACTCCTGTCCCCTCAGACTCAATAGCCCTAGGAGCTCCGCAATTACATTTGTCTTACTATACCTTCCCTCTCTTATTGACAAATGGAAGTTTCCCTCATTCCCCAAATTCTCAAACTCTCCCTACTTGAACTCTCACTACCCAAATTCAAGAACTGAGCAGATGTGGATTTTCAGATAGCTCCCTTGCAGCTATCCTACTGTATGCTAACTGCAATTCAGAAGCCAAATCAATTTGGAAAACATGGAAACTCCGGATACTCTCTGGCCCTGTGGACACAGGAACCAAATGGATGGTGAGTGATACAGGTGCTCCTCGACTTACAATCAGGTTACATCCCAATTTGACTTACAATCAGGTGACATCCCAATAAACCCCTCATGAGTTAAAAACGTCATAAGTCGAAAATGCATTTAATACACCTAACCTACCAAACATCGTAGCTTAGCCTAGCCTACCTTAAACATGCTCAGAACATTTACATTACCCTATAGTTGGGAAAAAAAGTCATCTAACACAAAGCCTATTTTATAATTAAGTATTAAATAGCTCATATAATTTATTGACTACTGGACTGAAAGTGAAAAACAGAGTGACTGTATGGATACTCAAAGTACAGTTCCTACAGAATATATCTGGCTTTTACACCATCTTAAGTTGAACCATGCTAAGTGGGAGACTCTCTGTACTTGCATTTGAGCACAGACAGTGAGCAGGTGCTGCTCAGGGGCTGGCAACGGGTAAACTCCACTCCCAACCTGCACAGCACTTTATTTCTAACTGGAGGAGTCAGACAACAGATCAACAAACAAGTAGCTATGCAGGACGGTGTCAGGTAGCAACGAATGCCGAATGCCCCAGATAAGGGACAATGCAACAAAGGGGTAGAGCCAGGGGTGCTATTTTGGACAGAATGGTGAGAGAAGGCTCACAGGGTGGGAGGCCTGAAGGAGATGAGAGAATGAGCCCTGCAGACAGCTGGAGACAAGATGTCCCAGGCAGACAGAAAGGACCACAGGCACACGGCCCTGACACTGAAGGGATTCGACATCTGCAGAACGGCAAGGAGGTCAGCGAGGCTGCAGGTGCAATGAGGACAAGAGAGCAGAGCAGAGCCAGAGAGAACTAGCCCCACAGGACTCCACAGACCCTGGCCAGGACTTCCAGTGTTCAGCTACCATAGGCAGCCCCAAGGGTGGGGGTAAACCATGGAACAGGGCAGTGAGGAGTCACATCTAGGCTGTAAACACATCGCCCTGGCTGTGAGAATGGACTCAGCAGGGAGGGTAGGCACAGAGGTCCCTGCAGCTTCCCTGTGCCCCTTTGCAGACCCCAACCTCCACGTGAGGAACCTGCATCCCAAAGGAAGGCAACAGGATTTACCACAGAGGTGACATCAGCGCAGACCTGCCCATGGACTCTGGAGTTCAGGCTGCATTAGAAATTCACTCTAACCTCACTGCCTGGAGACTGACTGTCAGCCGCCATGCTCACCTCCACGAGGTGAGGTATTCACTCATTCCCCCTCTGCATGGGCCAGGACAAGAGACCAGTTTGAAGGGAAAGGAAATTCAAAGCCCTTCTCATGGGCCTTGGACAGCAGCCATCTTCACACTCTCCTGACCTGGCCTCACCCAGTTCACAGGGGTAGATCCAGGGCTGCAAGCTCAAGGTCTCTACCAGTTTTGACTGCCCAAGCTCCTCCTCACCCCCAAACCCTCAAACAACTTCTGCACATGACTGTTCAAACCCCGGGCATGAGAAAGCCTGCAGGGACTGAGGTGGCCCCAGGAGTAACCATCTGGTGTCTTTATCTTGAAAGATGAGGAAAGTGAAGTCATGGTTTTCTATCGAGTGTACACATTAGTGCTACATGACCACACCCATACCACACAACCATCGGCCTTTTCCCGTTTTCCCCATTCTTCTCCCATCTCCTCTCCCTTCTTCCTTTATACTTCCTGGACACCAACTGTTATACTGAGGCCAAGAGCTAAAAATGTCATGGACTTGGCCTTTCAAAAACATAGGGGAATAAATTCTTCAATAAAACATTTGATCAAACAGCACTCCTACCTGGATGTTGAAGCCATGATGAACTGGGAAGACGAAGCTGTCTTTACTCACAGAGTCTAAGAACCTGTAAGACAAGAAAGGTCAATTTAAAAAAATTGTATCTTAAGAAGCAAGGCAACAGGATCTTTTCTACCATTTAAGGGAAAAATATCTCTGACTTAAAATTCACTACCTTAACAGTGTGTGGGTCGATTGGTTATTCAGAGGGAAAAAGAACAAATCCTTCATCTCAAAACTCACACCAAAATACATTCTAAAGTAGATGACATTTGGGGCTACATGAGTCTTTGCTTGTGGGGTGGCAGAGGGCCTTCCACTGCATTCTAGGATGTTTATGGCATCCCCGGCTTCTACTAATAGATGCCAGTAGAACATCCCGCTGCACTGTCCGTAACAGCTAAACATCAGAAAAACCTAAAAGACTACCAACTGGGAGATGAATATAATTATATTATATAGAAGTTTAAACAAATGAACAACCAAGAAAGCATAAGGATCCTGAAAACAACACTTAATGAAACAAAGCTGCAGAGAGAAAGTGTAGAACACCACTTATGTAACTACAAATACCCACAAGAAATTCCCTGTGTTGTCAACAGATACTATGTGCAGGATAGGAGTATAAAACCAGAACTGGAAAGCTACACGCTAGCTCTTCACAGAAGGGGGTACCCACAGGGGAGGGAGGGAAACTGGAGTGAGGAAGTGGAAGATGAGATGGGGTCGCGGGGAGAGAAAGGCCCACCAGATCTGTTAGTTCTTTTTACACAATCTGAGTGCTCACTTCGGCAGCACATGTACTAAAACTGGACCAATACCGAGATTAGCATAGCCTGTCCACAAAGATGACATGAAAATTCGTAAGTGCTCCATATTAAAAAAAAAATCTGAATCAAATATGGTAAAATGTGTTAATGTGTTAAATCTGGGAGGTGGGGACATGGATATTGATATATTTTTCTCTGTATTTTCTGTATGTTTGAAATATTTTGGAGTAAAGACATTAGAAACCCTTTTAGCAAGTGAGCATTTAAGTGTGGAGTACTGTTTTAAGCATTTTTACCGATGTCAATGCATTTAATTCCCTTCATAACTTCTTGAGGTTGTAATAACCCCCATTTAACCATTGAGGAAACTGAGGCCTGGAAAGAAGTGACTTGCCTAGCGATGCAGAACAAAATCACAACAGATTTGGCAAGTGTTAGTGTCCAAGGGCATCTACTTAGTTTTCCAGGATATTAGACAGTCACGCTTGAAAAATTTAATGGAAAACCAGTCACCCTCACCCTGTCAACAAACTGATAAAATGCAGTAATACTGGGGGGAAATGCAAACAGAAGTCAGGAGGCATCCCTGTTTATCCAGAGCTCACAGAAATTAATTATCGGAGTAGGGGATTTGCATTTGCACACAATGATGATGTGAGTTCCACAAGGATTCAGGCTATGGAAATATCTCAGCACCACAGGGACCCCATGCCAATATTTTCAAAATGGTGTGATTGCCGGCAAACCACCTGGACAGCTGATTCAAGTTAACTTCTCATTTTAAGATGTTAACCTTTCTATGCATTTTAATGTGTCTGGACAACTCACTCTGGGCCACTCTTACAACAGCAAGAATAGACCAACAACCCCACTCTGCACGTCTTCAACAGCTCTCCCGCCTGGCGTCACATCCTTCTCGGTCTCCCTGCAGACCCAGAACAGCAGCGGTTAGTGGAGGGAGGAAGCAGAGCACCCAGAGGTGCTTTAAAATTTGTTGGGGGAGAAGGTTGGTTGTCACAATGGCAGAAGGGGTGGAAAGGGTTACAGCGATCCCACACGTGTGGGTCAGTCCCACAACCACACCTGTCTCATACCCTCACAACTTCCATCTGTCCTACCAAAACCTATGTGCAATGATTTAACTTGGGCTTAGAACCAAACTCAGATTTACATAAATATAAAACACCTTTTGCACAATTTTAATATAGTACAGTAAACATACTAATAGTAGAGAAAACGAAGATCTTTTTATCAGAACTTTACCAACGCTTGTTGACCATTTTGAAAAATTACGTTACCAATAGTATCAGTCTTTGTGACACAAGTCATCATCAATGCAACACACATAGGTCCTTTTGTACCTGCAGTCATCGCATTCACGGTGGCTTGACATATGCATATGTAACCCTTCCATAAAAATGCCAAATACAAAGAACAAGTGTCAGCACCATTCAGGTGAATATGGCCTTACTTGTCTAAAATTCATTTTAATTTCTACCTTACCCCCACCAAATGAAGCCCCACCTGGCCCTGAAGTCAGCTCAGTCACACTGCTTCTGACCAGTTCTCGATAACTCAGCCAAGGCTCCCTTTGTCAGCTACTCAGAGCACGCCCTTCACAAACCAGTCTCCTTTTATTGTTTGTGAGACCATTTCATGAATACTATCTGCTCTAGTCTCGGTCTGATCTCCACTATATATCCAAAGCACACTCAGAGGGAGGCTGAGCCTGATCACAACTGTACATACAACACTTACATAGTAGCTGGGTCTGATCTACATTATATATACACACAGTGCTTGCTTACAGGGTCCAGCGGACACAAGAGCTGGGCCAGTACCGTCAGGAGAGGACTTGAGAATGTTATTTTTTTCTATGAGAATCCAAAGGCCTCTCCTGAAGGCTAAAATAAAACCTTCAGCATCATCTTCCTAATCTTCCCCGGGTCTGCTTCCTAATTTTCTTTAACATATTAGACATAGCAGGTCTCTGCCCCCTCTGCTATCCCCTAGCTGAGACCGTTTCAGGCAGGTACCATCAAAGGGTCACTTGCCCCTATCCTTAAGACTCAACTACAGAGCCCAGGGCCTTGAATGCAAAAATACTCAGTAAAGTAGCTCCTCGAGTCCATTTCCTCCCATAACAGGGACAGAGCAGGGGAACATTAATGCCTCCAGCCTTTTCTCCTCCATCCACCAGCTCAGTGGGCTGTTCTCAGGGGCCAACCAACAGCTCCCAAACCACAAGGCACATAGACAGCGATAAAGTGAAAATGCTATGTGGCCAGGAAAAAGAGTGTTAGGAGTTGTTTAGTACCCTACACGCAAACCATGGCCCAAATGACCCCATCATCAACTGGTTGTCCTGGTCACCTGAAAATACAATTTCAATGTTGTGTGGCCAGAGCCCTTACCAAAGGACTAATCCCACAGACTCCCCATGCTATCTCAGGCAGCTTTTAAGCCCAGCCTCGCCAATGAACTTCTGCCCTGCCAGTCTGCCAGGAAGCTCACTGAACTGTCTACCTACAAACCCATAAAAGCAAACCGCACTCAGCAAATTCTGACTCCATCTGCCCCTTTGCAGCCAATTCTAAGAGTTATGCATGCACATACCTACAATCAATCTTGCCCCAACACACCTCCTATGCCCCCTTAGCGCTCCAGAAAGGATGACAAATATCTTTTCCTCCTGACGTTATTCTACCTTCCTCTCCCCAACTACCCAATTTCTAGTCTCTGTAGGTTCACTCTCAAGCTTTTGTGGTCAGGCAGTAACCGTGGCTGGCACGTCCTGGGGGGTGGATCCTGGCCTGGGTTCTGCCGACACAGAAGATAAGAGAACATGTAACTCCTGCAATCAGTGACCTCCACTCCTATGGGCCCCTTGCTTCTGCCTCAAGGTGGCTCTCAGGAGTAAGGGGAAGTAGGAAAGACACCCATCAAATGAGATGCCTAAATTCCATTTCCAGAAGTATGGCAGACCACAGACCCCAAAAAAACTCTCCTGATGAAAACTTAAAAGAGCTGGATAAAATTTTAAGTGCTGCACTGACCTGACAAGAAAATATGGAATCTCACTGGGTCAAAAAGCAAAATCAATCTGGGAGCCCTAAGGAGCAAGGGAGTCTAAGGAGCAAGGGAGTCTTCAGTTAGCTTTCACTCTGAGGCGTTCTCATGAATTGTGGTGACATTAATCCTCCTATTCTGAACTATATGGAGTATAAAAACTAGAGGAAACTAAAGGCAGGCCAGCACAAAGGGCTAGGAAAATAGGCCTGCACAAAGGGCCTACCAAAGGGCTGCACCCAAGAGACAAAGATAAATGAAAAGTAACCCAACTCTGAAGAAGAGACCAGAAAATAAAGATGCTTAGCCATACCACTGGATAAAAGTCAGGGGGGGAGTGTCTCCGAAGAATCTGTAACTATGAAGGTTTATGAGGCCAACTGATACTGCTTAATGGGCTCAATAACCTCAAGCAAAAATTTTAACCCAAAGTCCCCTTCATTAGCAGTGCTTCCCCAGGAATAGTGAAAACAGATAAAACCTCTCTGGAGGAATATATCCCCAACAAAAACATTGAAGAGTTCCACTGACAACAGTTCCAAAGATGAATTCACATTATGGAAAAAAAAAAGTCAAAGTAAACAAGGAAATAAAACAGTAAACAAGGAAATAAAGCACCATGAATGGGAGTCAGCAGAAACAATGGACAGCATAATCAGACCCATGGACTATAAATGTCATAATTATCATAGAATACAAAATATATATATGTTTAATATATTGTAAGAAACAATATGAACAAGAAACATAAAATCTGAAATGAAAAAAAAAGGTCAAGCACACTTAAAAAGAACCAAATACAACAAATAAGAATAAAAACTAAACTACCTAAGAAAAGTTTTAAAAGTCAGACTTATAAGGGAAATACAAATCAAAACCATGAGATATCACATTACACCCATTACGCTGGACACTATCAAGAAAACAGAGAATGGTATCAGCAAGAATGTAGAAAAATTAGAACCTTTGGGCCGGATGTGGTGGCTCACGCCTGTAATCCCAGCACTTTAGGAGGCTGAGGCGGGCAGATCAGGAGGTCAGGAGCTCGAGACCATCCTGGCTGACACAGTGAAACCCCGTCTCTCCTAAAAATACAAACAATTAGCCAGACATGGTGGGCAGGTGCCTGTAGTCCCAGCTACTCGGGAGGCTGAGGCAGGAGAATGGCGTGAACCCGGGAGGCGGAGCTTGCAGTGAGCCGAGATCGCGCCACTCACTGCAGCCTGGGTGACAGAGCGAGACTCCACCTCAAAAAAACAAAAAAACAGAAAAATTAGAACCTTTGTACACTGTTGATAGCATTTAAAAATAATGCACCCACTATGGAAAAAGTGTGGTAATTTCTACATTGTCTTTTAAACATTTTTTTTTTTCATATTTAAAAAAACCACAATTTTTTTTTTTTTTTTTTTTTAAAAAAGACAGGGTCTCACTCTGTTGACCAGCCTGGAATACGGTGGGACAATTGATTTAGGAGTTAAAAATAAATTACTCAAGCAGTTAGTGAGGGTACAGAAGTCCTCAGTAAGGTTTTTCTTTTAATAAAAAGCAGCCCCCAAATCCTTTCTTTTCTAACAGAAAGCAGCCTGAAAAATCAAGCCTCAAGCACAGATAAGTAAGCTGGAAGCTTGCATAGGTGAATGCCTGCAGGTGTGCCAGAAGCCAGGTATATCCAGCGTGGAAATTTTCTCCTCCCTTCTCTTTGTCAAAGTCACATGTGTGGGTGTCACAGCCCCAGCAAGGCCGAGACGCCATCTGCATAATAAAAGATTAGGGTGAGATGGCCAGCCTCTTTGTGGGCTACGTAAGTGGCACACCTGGCCCAACCAATCCCCGAGGCCCTATGTAAATTAGACACCACCTTCTTAAGCCCCTCTCTAAAGTCAAATACATCCCACTGTGAACAGCGAGATCCATCTGGAACCTCTCTCCCTCTATATGGGGGAGCTTTGCTCTTGTTTATCTTGCCTATTAAACTTTCTGCTCTTAAATGCACACCTTGTGCGTCTACATCTTCGTTTTCCTTAGCGTGAGACAACGAACCTTGGGTATTTCCCAAGACAAGTGACCCCACTTCACAATCATGGCTCACTGCAGCCTCTACCACTCCAGGCTCAGGTGATCCTGCCACCTCAGCCTCCTAAGTAGCTGGAACTACAGGTACATGCCACCATGCCAGCTAATTTTTCTATGTTTTGTAGAGATGGGGTTTCTCCATGTTGCCCAGGCTGGTCTCAAACTCTTGGGCTCAAATAATCTGCCTGCCTTGGCCTCCCAAAATGCTGGGATTGTAGGTTTGAGGCACTGTGCCTGGCTGCAACTGATTTTTGCATGTTTATTTTGTATCCTGCAACTGTGCTGTATTCAGCAAATACAATTTGCTGTGAATTTTGCTGCAAATATAAATTGCTGCAATTCTGCAATTGTAGAATCTTTAGAGTTTCCTACATATGAGATCATGTCATCTGCAAACACAGATAGTTGTAATTACTGCTTTCCAATTTGGATGGCTCTTACTTTCTCAGTAATTGCTCTAAGACTTCCAATACTATGTTGAACAAATGAACTGAAAGCAGGAACTCAGAAATCTATGTCTATAGCGCTTTTTTTTTTTTGAGATGGAGTCTCTGTTGCCCAGGCTTGAGTGCAGTGGCGTGATCTCATCTCACTGCAACCTCCGCCTCCCGGGTTCAAGTGATTCTCTTGCCTCAGCCTCCTGAGTAGCTGGGACTACAGGTTCTTGCCACCATCCCCGGGTAATTTTTTGTATTTTTAGTAGAGACGGGGTTTCACCGTTTTAGCCAGGATGGTCTCGATCTCCTGATTTCGGGATCCGCCCACCTCAGGCCTCCCAAAGTGATGGGATTATAGGCGTGAGTCACTGCGTCTGGCCTATAGTGCATTTTCAAAGGAGCACTATTCACAACAGCCAAGAGACAGAAGCAACTCAAGTGTCAATTGATGAATGAATGGAATTGATAGATGCAATGGAATATTATTCAGCCTTAAAATGAAGGAAATCCTGTTACAGGCTACAACATAAATAAACCTTGAGGACATTATAGTAAGTGAAATAAGCCAACTACAAAAAGAGAAACAGTGTTTAATTTCACTTACATGAGGTAATTAAAGTAGTCAAAACTGAGAAACAGAAAGTAGAATGCAGATAAACAGAAGTTGTGGAGGAGAAACGGCAAGTCAATGTTTAATGGGTATAGTTTCAGTTTTGCAAGATAAAAAAGTTCCTGGAGATTGGCTGCACAATAATGTGATTATCCTTAGTACTACTAAACTGTACACTTAAATGGTTAAAATGGTAAACTGTATGTTTTTTACAATTAAAAATATAAAAATGAAGTACAATAAAAACAAAAAAATCAGAGAAAGAGGGTCATTTTACAGTGAGAAAAGATTTGCCTAATCAGGAAAATATAGTAATTTTTAAATTGTGTATATCTAGTAAGTTCAAAATAAATAGAATAAAAAGGACTACTATACAGAATCTACAATGAACTCAAACAAATTAGCAAGAAAAAAAAATCCCCTCAAAAAGTGGGTTAAGGACAATTCTCAAAAGAATTTACACAAATGGCCAACAAACATATGAAAAACATGCTCAACATCACTAATGATCAGGGAAATGCAAATCAAAACCACAATGCGATACCATCTTCCTCACACAAGAATGGCCATAATCAAAAAAATCAAAAAATAACAGATGTTGGCCAGGATGCAATGAAAAGGGAACATTCTGCACTGCTGGTGGGGATGTAAACTAGTACAACCACTATGGAATACAGTGTGCAGATTCCTTAAAGAACGAAAAGTAGAACTACCATTTGATCTGGCAATGCCACTACTGGGTATCTACTCAGAGGAAAAGAAGTCATTATATGAGAAAAGATACTTGCACACGCATGTTTATAGCAGCACAATTCAAAAATATGGAACCATCCCAAATGCCAATCAATCAATGAGTGGATAAAGAAACTGTGGTATGTACATAAGACAGAATACTACTCAGTCATAAAAAGGAATGAATTAATGGCATTCACAGCAACCTGGATGGAAATGAAAACCATTATTCTAAGTGAAGTAACTCAGGAATGGAAAACCAAACATCATACGTTCTCACTCGTAAGTGGGAGCTAAGCTAAGAGGATGCAAAGGTAAAGAATGATACAATGGACGTTGGTGACTCCAGGGGAAAGGATGAGAAGGACATGGCTATAAATTGGGTTCAGTATATACCGCTTGGGTGATGTGTGCACCAAAATCTCACAAATCACAACTAAAAAACTTACTCATGGCCGGGCGCGGTGGCTCATGCCTGTAATCCCGCACTTTGGGAGGTCGAGGCGGGCGGATCATGAGGTCAGATCTAGACCATCCTGGCTAACACGGATCTCTACTAAAAATACGAAAAATTAGCCGGGTGTGGTGGCGGGCGCCTGTAGTCCCAGCTACTCGGGAGGCTGAGGCAGGAGAATGGCGTGAACCCGGGAGGCGGAGCTTGCAGTGAGCCAAGATCATGCCATTGCACTCCAGCCAGGGCAACAGAGAGAGACTCTGTCTCAAAAAAAAAAAAAAAAAATCATGTAACCAAATACCACCTGTTCCCCAAAAACTTATGGAAATAAAAAATAAAGTTTTCATAAGGTTCGATTTCTTTTTTTTTGAGACGGAGTCTCGCTCTGTTGCCCAGGCTGGAGCGCAGTGGCCGGATCTCGGCTCACTGCAAGCTCCACCTCCCGGGTTTACGCCATTCTCCTGCCTCAGCCTCCCAAGCAGCTGGGACTACAGGCGCCCCCACCTCGCCCGGCTAGTTTTTTATATTTTTTAGTAGAGACGGGGGGTTTCACCGTGTTAGCCAGGATGGTCCCGATCTCCTGACCTCGTGATCCGCCCGTCTGGGCCTCCCAAAGTGCTGGGATTACAGGCTTGAGCCACCGCGACCGGCCAAGGTTCAATTTCTTAAACTGAGTAGGATATTCAGAGTTGTTCATTATTCTTTAAACTGTTCCTGTGCATTTTATATATTTTGGTATGTATATTTTACACACTCACACAAACACACACAGGCACGGGGGCACTTGCAAAGAAACACCTGAACAAATACTCTCCAGCTGACCCAGTCAGTACCTGATGGGAATGCTGCTCTGCAGTGATGAGGGAGTCGCAAGCAAAAGATGTTCATCTGTGATGTTTCAGAACACACACATCTTGCACGGCTAGAAGAAAATTAGGTCATCTCCCCATGTAACAGTCTGTGTCCCTTATGAAGAATCTCTTTTTAAAATCCTTATAAAATCGTTTACCTGAATTTCTTCAAAGCCCAGCCAGCCCACATCCCAACTTATCCATACACAGGGCCTCTGACCATCTCTGGTCCGCATGACATCACACTTAAATTCCTCTATGGCTTGTGAGAAAAGCTCATCACCTGATTAGATCATAAGCTCCAGTAATCACGGACATGAGTCCCCATGGGCCTTCAGTAAATCCAAGTGTGTGACTGTGATGTCTGTGGGGCTCCAGCTCCCCTTCTGCTCTGACCTTCTTGGCACTAAGGCAGGCTTGCTGCAGGCAGATGCCAGGTGTGTGAGGTGCGAAAGAAAGACCTCAGTCCCTCAATCTCTCCCGACCCCCTTTCACAAGTCTGTAGCCCAGGAAAAATGTGTAATATGGAGCCACCAGTGACGAGCTGTGTGATTTTGGAAAGTCACTTAGCAAAGAGACTTCCTGGTGCCCTCGTCTTTCACCTGTAAAATGGGATCATCGTGGTACCTACCTTCATTGCATTGTGAAAGTAATAAGAGTCAATGTGTGTAAAGCAGACACCACAGGCCTGGCTTCCCAAGTGTTAACTACAATTTCAGGTCCACAACCCCTCACCTACAATTCCAAAAGCCAAATATGCTTTAAAAACTAAATTTCTTTCAAAACTTTGCAACAAACTCTTTGGCAGCAAAACCTGGACTGACCTGAGGCTCTTCATAAAGTCTAATTGTTACTATAAATATCCACACATTTTGCTGCAGAAATTATGTTTCATTAAGGGATGCATAGTATGACTGATAAAACTCAAACAGTCTGACTTCTTCCCCAGGTCCAGCCAGGTTTGGGTCAGGAAGCCTGACTTGTGTTACCATTTCATAGTTGCTCCACCTCTCGGCAGTTTACCACCTTTTCCTCCACTGTGCCTTAGGCTGGCCCCATCCACTTGCTAACATACAGACTGACAGCCTCCAGCCATTAGGGCATGAGCCCATCTTCACAGCCTACCAAGAGCTTGCCCTGGGTCACAATCCAACAGAGCTCTGAAATAAAATCAAAAGTCATTCACAGCCCAGTCCCTAGCCTTATCCCCACCCAGTTCCGCCTGTAGGTTCAGACCACTCCCGAGGGCTGGTCCAGTCTCTTCTTGTATCCTGTCTTCCTCAGGTTCCCTACTCTGGCCTGACTGCTTTCTTCTTCTGTGCTGTGCCTTTTGCCTGGGGTGCTATTCCCTGCCTATGGGATCCCCTGGAATGTCCTTCTCATCCATCAGGCTTCCAATCAAGTCTTCTCTTATCACAGCTTTCACCACAATAGACTGAAATTAATAATCCATCTTCAGGTCGACCCCACCTCTGTATCCCAAGAAGGCAACATGGCATCTGGCATGCAGCAGGCCCTCAATAAATACTCGCTGAACCAAACTAATCATGCCACAGAGCCAAATGGCCACATTCCAGGGCATCCCATCCATCTCAACCTGCCGCAGACTTTTCATTTTCATCTTTACTATCTGGCTTTGAGACAACTATTTAGAAAAGAACCAGAAGCTCTTGATATATGCTTGACCCTAACTAAAATATACTCCTAAAAGAGTCTCTGAAACCATGCATAGGAAATATGTCAGTGAAGAGTCTAATAATTACAGTGGACTCAACCAGGACAGAGGGGGATACATAGGTAAGAAGCTCAGCAAAAACCCATTCTACCTTTCAGGAGTCTGCAGACTGTGCTCCCCAGGCCCTCCATCCCCTCACATGGGGCTCCTACATCTTTCTTGCCCTGCCTGAGACGACCAACAGAGGAAGGGGACATCGGTAGCCAGTGCCCCCACATACCAAGCAAACTCACAAAGGGAATAATGTCTAGACAGGCTGTTAGGCAGCCACACTATCACCTTTTCATTCCTTTGGCAAACATCTGAAGTATATACTGGGTGCCAGGCATGTATGCATAAAATTGTAACTATGACAGGGCTAAGAAGGAAAGGAGGTGTTATCAGAACCCATAAAACGGAAACTGACCTAGTCAGGGAGGTCAGAGAATACCTCCCTGAGGAAAAGATAACCTAATGGAGAGCTGCAGAAAGAGTAACAACTCCCTCAGCAGGCAGGGAACAGCACCCCAGGCAAAAGGTACAGCACAGGAGAAGCAAAGCAGTCCGGCCAGGGTAGGGAATCTGTGGGAGACGGTACAAGAGGCTGGACCAGCCCTGCAGAGACTTGAAGGCTCTGTTAAGGAGGCCTGTCGTTATCAGAGCAGTGGGAAGTTTAAAAAAAAAAAATTACAGGCAGAGCATAACAGAATGAAGGGTGCATGTTAACAAGCTTATTCTGGCTGCAGTATGGACAACTGAGTATGCAGGGCCCCAACGCTGATGAAGGGAGACGGACAAAAAGGCTACGGCAAAAGGGTGGGGCCTATGGAGAGAAATGGACACACCTAAGGAGGACTCAAAATGTGAAACCATCAAGTCTGGATAATTGGTTGAGGGGGTAGGGCAGGGGAGAAAGCTGATCAGGGAAGCCTCCTAGATTCTGGCACCCTATGGCTGGTGCACAGAGGTGCCACTCACCAAGCCCAGCAGCACTGGGAGGAGGAACGAGCAGCACTGGGAGGAGGAGGTGGTCACGAGCTGCCCTGAGGTCCAACTGGGCATTCTCAACTAAACTGGTCCAGGCACTCGGCAAGAAAAAGCACCTTGGTGTGAGACCTGGAGCTCCCCAGGCCACTCTAAAGGGCCCTAGGGGGTTGGGAGGCGGGAGAGCTGCTGTTTAAAATGTAAATTTCTCCAAGGAAAGACAGGACAACCCAATGCTGTCTTGGCGCCTAAATTACAAAACGGAAATAGGTGAGAGTAGAGGAATTTGAATAAGGCCTGTAGGTGTTAATATCCTGGTTTTGTTGACTGTTCTGTAAAAAAAGATGTTAATCCCTAGGAAATCTGGGCGAACCGTACATGGGAATTTTTGTTTGTTTTCTAACACTCTGAAATTCTGAAATTATTTCAAGATAAACATTATTCAAAAGACATTTTATAGATCAGCACCCCAAAGCTCAGCCAGGAGCCTAACAGCTCAGAAGGGCTTTTGTGGGATACGGAGGAACTTCCTCCCCTCTCTTCATCTCAACAGCAAAAGGGAAAGAAAGGCAAACAAAGACCCTCAGAAACCTCAGCGCCTTCCCAGGCGGACGCAAAGTTAAGAACGACCCGTCCCCAGCGCGCCCCGGCGCAGAGCCGCCCCGCCCCGGGACCTGACGCGGCGTTCGCAGCTCGGCCGCCAGCCTCAGGCCGCCCGCCCCATTAGTCCCGCCCACCCCGCCCGAGCCTGACCTGGTCCCTCCCACCGCGCCCTTAATCCATCCCCCTTTAGCCCGACCCCGCCCTGGTCCCCACCCACCCCGCTCCGCCTCCTGCTCCGCCCCCCGCTCAGCAGGGCCCGGCCTCCGGCCTCGCACCCCAACCCGCAGAGGGAGCGCCCCCTTGCGGCCCTCGGAATCCCATTGTTCCTGTCCTGGTCCCGCCAGCCCACCGTGGACGCGGAGCAGGGAGGACGAACTCCTCGGACGCCGTTGAGAAAACGCAACATCAAGGCCAACCGCTCCTGCACTCAAGCTAAGCCCTGCCTGCGGCGCGAGCACAATGATGCCTACCTGCCCTGGCCCAGACGGAGCCTCCCGAGCCCGAACCGGACCGTGAGCCGCGCCGAACCGGAGCGCTGCGCTTGCGTTGGCGTCGGGCGTCGCGGCCGCGCAACGTCCGGCACGAGAGCGCTCGCCGCACCTCAGCCCGCCTTCCACGCCACGCCCCCGAACCAGGCCACGCCCCGGCCCGAGCGACCATCGAGACTCCGGGACCTCCGCGGCGCCTAGAGGGATCCCGAAAACGCCTGCGAGGCCAGAACGGCCGAAATAACGTCTCCCACCCCAGCGGGCCGGCTCTTCCCGCCACTCTCCCTTATCCTCCCACCCCCGGCCTCCCTTGGAAACTTTCCTCGCTTCTAATCAGGAGAGCATGGGGACTTTCTAGGGTAGTGGTTCTCAAATGTGGCCCCAATCTAACAGCAGCTTCACCTGGGAAATTGATGGAACTGCAACTCTTGGGGCCCCACTCCAGGCACTGAATCAGAAACTGAGGGTGTGCCCAGTAATCGGGCTTACCAACCCTGAAGGTAATTGTGGAACAAACTAGGGCTTGAGAACCACTGCTGTATGGCAGGGTTTCTCAGCCTCCACTCTTGACATTTTGGGCCTGGATAATTCTTTGTTGAGAGGGAAGGAGGCTGTCCTGTGCATTACAGGAGGCAGGGTCACGGATAAAATACAGTTAAATTTGAGTTTAGGTAACAGTGTTGTTCATCTAAGATTCACATTTAACTGGAAATCCCTGTATTTCATCTGGCTACCTTACCTACCTATAGTTTTACTTCGTAAAAATAACCCTAATTGTAGGATATTGAGCACCCCTAGCAACTAAGTGCCAGTAGCACACCACACTCTCTCCACTCTAGTTATGACAAAAGTGTCTCCCCCTACCCCTCGAGAATCACGGCTCTATAAGGACTTTGTCCAGCTGAAACCTAGTAGCCTGTTAGGTATATAGGACAGTGTACTCCACAGCAAACTGCCTTGCCCTGAAAGGCTTTGAACACAGAAATCCCTGGGACCAGACCCTGTTAACATTCAAAAAGAGGGCCACTTAGTGAAGACTTTGTATTTGCTTCTCCACCCTGACACTTCACAAATGTTATTTGGTCACTGTAAAGTGTGTTCCAAAACACCTGCATCAGAAGAAAAAAAAAATCATGCTCATTTGTGGGATTCTGGAGCGGAGGGCACGTATAAGTTTGTCATCATTCATTCCACATATGAGCAATTTGAGGAGACAGATCATGAGCCCTGGGAAAATGGGAGTGCTACTCTAGGTGAGGTAGAGTGGTATTTCTAACTTGCTTTGTTCCCCAGATCCTGTGTCTCATTCATTCATTCATTCAAGTGTTAAATGAGTGTCCTCTCTATGACAGTCACTCCTCTGGGCAGTGCTGTTAGAACAGTGAAAAAAATAAAGGCACAAGAGAAAAACCCTCTTGTCATGATGCTTACATTTCAGCGGGAGAACCAGACAATAAACAAAATATATGGTGTGTCAAAGTGGAAAGTGCTAGGAAGAAAATAAAGGAAGCAAAGGGGACCAATAAGACTTGTGAACTCAGTTTTAAATAATTTGGTCAGGGAAGGTTGGTAAGTAAGAAGGTTGTATTTGAGGGAAAAGCCAAAGAATATGAAGAGCAAATTCCCCATGCAGAATTCAAGGGGGAAAATACTTGAAGCAGAAAGAATGGCATGTGCACATGCTCTGAGGCGAAGCAAGCCTAGCACATTTGAGAATGGCTGGAGACAAAAGAACGAAGAGAGTCAAAGAAATGAGGTCAAAGAGGGGGTGAGTTGAACAAGGAGTAGTAAGATACATATATAGTGTGCTTGCTGGCTGTTTCTTCCATACCTTTATGATCTAGAGAGAATTGTCACTGCAATTTGGATACTTGCATATGTAAAGTTAATAAAAAGATCAGGACCAAGTGTAAGTGTTTATGGAGCTGCAAAGAGCCCATCTAGACATTTTCAGTGCATTGCTTTGAATAAAGCTACGTTTAAAAACAAAGTCAAATCTTTGAAAACAATGTCAAATTTTGGGTAGAATCGCAGAACTGCATAATAGGAATTGGGAAAAAACAAAACAAAAAACTTAGCCTGTTAACCTAGAATCCTTTGAGGAAAATATATATTTTGAAGTTGTCTTTGAGAAATAGGCTAAATAAGCTTTAAGGAAAAAATTGGGGGGAAAATATTTAAATTATGTGTATTATGAGTAAATTTCATAAAAGCCTTGCAGCCTAGTTTGTTTATAGATACTATCTTGCTTTAGGGAGTTAACAAATTAAAAAAAAGAAAAAATATATAAAAAGAAGAAGAAAATGGACTTGGGGAATTAAACATACATTTATTAATTTATGTCATTTAGTTTATTTCACCTGCACATGTTTTTGTGTGTATGTATGGGGTGAGATTTTACATATATATTATAAAAATTCTCATGTCCATCAAGCATTGACTAAATAACACCTTGTGGTTAATGATGGTAGTACATAGCAGCAATTAAAGCTCAGCTACAAGTTGCTTGATTCCTTCCACCTTTTGACCATTAAGTATGATACTGACTGTGGGTCTGTCATCTATGGCTCTTATTATTTTGAGGTCTTTTCCTTCAATACTTAGTTTATTGACAGTTTTTAACATGAAGGAATGTTGAATTTTATGAAAGATCTTTTCTGCTTCTATTGAGACAACCATGTGGTTTTTGTCTTTAGTTCTGTTTATGTGATGAATTACATATATTGATTTGTATATGTTGAACCAACCTTGCATCCTGGGGATGAAGCCAACTTGATCATGGTGGATAAGCTTTTTGATGTGATGCTGGATTCAGCTTGCCAGTATTTTATTGAGTATTTTTGGATTGATGTTCATCATGGATACTGGCCTGATTTCCATTTTGTTGTTGTTGTTGTTGTTGTATCTCTGCCAGGTCTTGGTATCAGGATGATGCTTTTCCTCATAAAATGAGTTAGGAAGGAGTCCCTCCTTTTCAATTGTTTGAAATAGTTTCAGAAGAAATATTACCAGCTCCTCTTTATACCTCTGGTAGAATTAAGCTATAATCCTTCTAATCCTTGGCTTTTTTGTTTGTTTGTTTGTTTGTTTTTTTGTAGGCTATTTACTACTGCCTCAATTTCAGAACTCATTATTGGTCTATTCAGGGACTCAACTTCTTCCTGGTTCAGTCTTGGGAGGGTGTATATATCCAGCAATTTATCCATTTCTTCTGGATTTTCTAGTGTATTTGCATAGAGGTGTTTACAGTATTTTCTGATGGTTTTTCATATTTTCATGGCGTCAGTGGTGATATCCCCTTTATTGTTTCTAATTGTATCTATTTGATTCTTCTTTTTTTCTTTATTAGTGTAGCTAGTAGTCTATCTATTTTACTTTTTTTTAAAAAAAAAAAAAACCAGCTCCTGGATTTGCTGATTTTTTGAAGGGTTTTTGATGTCTCTATCACCTTTATTTCTCCTCTGATCTTGGTTATTTCTTGTCTTCTGCTAGCTTTGGGAATAGTTTTTTATTTGTGATGTTAGGGTGTTGACTTGAGATCTTTCTAGCTTTTTGATGTGGGCATTTAGTACTATAAATTTTCCCCTTAACACTGCTTTCGCTGCATTCCAGAGATTCTGGTATGTTGTCTCCTTGTTCTCATTGGCTTCAAAGAACTTCTTGATTTCTGCCTTATTATTTACCCAGGAGTCATTCAGGATCAGGTTTTTCAATTTCTATGTAGTGGTGTGGTTTTGAGTGAGTTTCTTAATCTTGAGTTCTAATTTGATTGCACTGTGTTCTGAGAAACTGTTATGATTTCAGTTTTTTGCATTTGCTGAGTGTTTTACTTCAGATTACGTATTCAACTATAGTAAGTTCTGTGTGGTGATGAGAGGAATGTATATTCTGTTGAATTTGGGTAGAGAGTTTTGTAGATATTTATAAGGTCCACTTGATTCAGATCTGAGTTCAGGTCCTGAATATTTTTGTTAATTTTCTGTCTCTATAATCTGTCTAATATTGTCAGCGGGGTATTAAAGTCTCCCGCTATTATTGTATGGGAGTCTAAGTTTCTCTGTAGGTCTCTAAGAACTTGTTTTAAGAATCTGGGTGCCCTATTATTGGGTGCATATATAGTTAGGATAGTTAACTCCTCTTGTTGAATTGAACCCTTTACCATTATGTAATGCCCTTCTTTGTGTCTTTTATCTCTGTTGGTTTAAAGTCTGTTTTGTCAGAAACTACAAAAAACCCCTGCTATTTTCTGTTTTCCATTTGCTTGGTAAATTTTCATCCATCCCTTTATTTTGAGCCTATTTGTGTCTCTGCATGTGAGATGGGTCTGTTGAATACAGCATACTGATGGGTCTTGACTCTATCCAGCTTGCCCTTTTGTGTCCTTGAATTGGGGCATTTCGCCCATTTACATTTAAGGTTAATGTCGTTATTTGTGAATTTGTTCCTGTCATCATGATGCTAGCTGGTTATTTTGTAGATTGGTTTATGTAGTTGCTTAATAGTGTTCTTGGTCTGTGTACTTCAGTGTGTTTTTGTAGTACCTGGTAACAGTTTTTCCTTTCCATATTTAGTGCTTCCTTCAGGAGCTCCTGCAAGGCAGGCCTGGTGGTGATGAATTCCCTCAGCATTTGCTCATCTGAAAAGGGTCTTATTTCTTTTTTGCTTATGAAGCTTAGTGTGGCTGGATATGAAATTCTGGGTTTGAAATTCTTTTCTTTTTTTTTTTGTTTTTTTGTTTTTGTTTTTTTTTTTTTTTTTTGAGGCGGAGTCTGGCTCTGTTGCCCAGGCTGGAGTGCAGTGGCCGGATCTCAGCTCACTGCAAGCCCCGCCTCCCGGTTTCATGCCATTCTCCTGCCTCAGCCTCCCGAGTAGCTGGGACTACAGGCACCCGCCACCTCGCCCGGCTAATTTTTTTTGTATTTTAGTAGAGACGGGGTTTCACCGTGTTAGCCAGGATGGTCTCGATCTCCCGACCTCGTGATCCGCCCGTCTCGGCCTCCCAAAGTGCTGGGATTACAGGCTTGAGCCACCGCGCCCGGCCTGAAATTCTTTTCTTTAAAAATGTTGAGCCGGGTGGGGTGGCTCATGCCTGTAATCCCAGCACTTTGGGAGGCCGAGGCAGGTGGATCACAAGGTCAAGAGATCGAGACCATCCTGGCTAACATGGTGAAACCCCATCTCAACTAAAAATGCAAAAAATTAGCCGGGCGTGGTGGCGGGCGCCTGTAGTCCCAGCTACTCGGGAGGCTGAGGCAGGAGAATGGCGTGAACCCGGGAGGCAGAACTTGCAGTGAGCCAATCTTGCCACTGCACTCCAGCCTGGGCAACAGAGTAAGACTCTGTCTCAAAAAAAAAAAAAATTGTTGAATATTGGCCCCCAATCTCTTCTGGCTCGTAGGGTTTCCACTGAGAGATGCACTGTTAGTCTGATGGGCTTCCCTTTGTAGGTGACCTGGTCTTTCTCTCTGGCTGCCCTTAACATTTTTTCTTTCATTTCAACCTTGGAGAATCTTCTCATGGAGTATCTTACTGGGGTTATCTGAATTTCTGAATTTGAATGTCGGCCTGTCTTGCTAGGTTGGGGAAGTTCTTCTGGATGATATCCTGAAGTATGTTTTCCAATTAGCATCCATTCTTCCCATCTCTTTCAGTTACCCCAGCCACTTGTAAGTTTGGTCATTTTATATAATCCCGTATTTCTCAGAGGTTTTGTTCATTCTTTTTCATTTTTTTGTTGTTGTTGTTGTTCTTTATTCTTGTCTGCCTGTCTTATTTCAGTAAGATGGTCTTCAAGCTCTGAGATTTTTCCTTGGTCTATTCACCTAGTGATACTTGTGATTGCATTGTGAAGTTCCTGTGTTGTGTTTTTCAGCTCCATTAGGTCATTTATATTCTTCTATAAACTGGATTTTCTGGTTGTCGGCTCCTGTAATGTTTTATCATGGCTCTTAGCTTCTTTGCATTGGGTTGGAACATGCTTCTTTAGCTCAGCAAAGTTTATTATGTCCCACCTGCTAAAGTCTACTTCTGTCAATTCATCCATCTCAGCCTCAGCTCAGTTCTGTGCCCATACTGGAGAGGCGCTGCAATCATTTGGAGGAGAAGCGGCACTCTGGCTCTTTGAGTTTTCAGTGTTTTTGCTGTGATTCTTTCTCATCTTTGTGGGCTTATCTACGTTCAGTCTTTGAGGCTGCTGACCTTCGGATGGGGTTTTTGTGGGGTCTTTTTCGTTGATGTTGTTGTTGTTGTTTTCTGTTTGCTTGTTTATTTTTCTTTTAACAGTCAGTCCCCTCTTCCGTGGGGCTGCTGTGGTTTGCCAGAGGACCGCTCCAGACCCTATTCGCCTGGGTCCCTCTCTCAGCTGGAGGTATCGCCAGTGGAGGGTACAAAACAGCAAAGGTGGCAGCCTGCTCCTTCCCAGAGGAACATTGGCCTGATGCCAGCCCAGATGCTCCTGGAGGTGTCTGGAGACCCCTGTTGGGAGGTCTCATTCAGTCAGGAGGAATAGGATTGGGGACCTGCTTAAAGAAGTAGTCTGGCTTCCCCTGGTGGAGTTGGTACACTGTTGGGGAGAACCCCCCTCATCTGGACTGCCCAGACTCTCCAAAGCCAGCAGGCAGGAAAGGCTGTCGGCTGAACTGCAGAAACCGTGGCTGCCCCTCCCACAAGGGGCTCCATCCCAGGGAGATCAGAGTTCTGTCCATGAAACCCTGGCTGGAGTTGCTGAAATTCCCCAGGGAGGCCCCGCCTAGTGAGGAGGAATGAGTCGGGGTCCCGTGTAAAGAAGCAATCTGGCCACAACCTGCCATAGCTGCTGAGCTCCACTGTGGGGAATTCCTCCCAGTCCAAACCACCCAGTCTCCCCAGCATTAGGAGGGCAAAATAGCCAACTGGAGCTGCAGAGATGGCAGCTGCCCCTTTCCCCAGGAACTCGGTCATCTCAGGCAGTCTGCAGTCTGCTGCCACTGGCCCACGGGGATTTCCAAGCCAGTGGGTCTTAGCTAGTAAGGTTTTGTGGGACCGAGCCCACTGGCTTCGGTCCCCTTCCTACAGGAACAGACAGATCTCCTGCCTCACAGGAATTTTCAAGCTTGAGTATGCAAAACCTCCTGCATCTCTGTGCCTTCCTGAGCAGCTGCTGACTGAAGCGGCCACCAGGTCTGCACAGTTCTGTGCGTGGGACCCAAGGCCCTGGTGGCGTAGGATCAAGAGGGAATCTCCTTGTTTGAAATGCTTGTTCCCCAGTGCCATAAAAGTAGCACTTAAACATAAATTTAATTTACTCAGCAAGGCCATTTTTACTTACTGCGAAAAGGGTGCACTTGCCAGCAGTTTTGCCACGAGTGTACATCGAACAAAGAAGACAGGGTCATTTATAACCTAACGTGTCTACCCTACTGCTGTGTCCGGTTTCCATTGGCTGGAACGGGACCTCACGTTCTGTATTTGTTCCGATCAGCTGGCAACTTAGAACTTTTTTAAAGAGGCAAAGGCAGAGGAGAACAAAGGAAGAAGGAAGTAACTTGTGGAATGCTGAGAAAGGTAAAAACACCTTCACATAAGGAAGAGGAACAGGCTATGACCTAATGCTTGCTTGGACCAGTATAAGCATGCCAGGGCAAATATTTAGGCTAAAGTGTGGGAGCTAAGGACATAAAGTACATTGATTTCTTTACCACGGCTAGCAGATATTTAAGAATGTTAGCACAGGTCTTTGAATACATTTTGCTTCTAAGAGAAGTTACTATTTATTCCCAATTAAATGGGGGGGAATGGGGAGGAAAGTCTTTGAAGAGGAACTTCTACTTTACTTTTTACATCCTGATCTATGGGTTGCAAAGGTCCGTGGGACAAGCGTGATTTCCTGGGTGGGGTGGCGCGATCCCTCACCACCTCTCTGGGCTGGGAGTGGGAGATCCCCGTGTTCCATGCAGCTCCCAGGTGGGTTGTCGGCCCGCCCTGCTTTTCCTTGCTCTCCATGGGTCACTGCCTAGCCAGCATCCAGTACCAACTGGATACCTTAGTGGAAGGCATAGAATGCACTCACCGTTTTCACTCTTCTTGGTGAGAGCTGAAGAGTGCAGCTCTTCAGCTGCAAAATCAGTAATTTTGTCCCTTCCCTCAAGGTTTTTTGTAGGAGGGAGGAGCCAAGATGGCTGATTAGAAGCAGCTGGAGCTACAGGTGTGCTCTACTCAGGTGGCTGAGGCAGGAAGATTGCCCCAGGAGCTTGAGGCTACAGTAAGCTGTGATCGTGCCACTGCACTCCAACCTAGGTGACAGAGCAAGACCCCATTTCTAAAAGAAAAAGAATATCCATAAGGAATGATAAATGTATGCACGATTGTGTGAGTTACAGTTTTCCAGAGAAAGAGAATCAAGAAAGTATATAGATATATAGATATAGATATAGATATGAAAAGATTTATGAGAAATTGGCTTGTGGATTATGGAGACTAAGAGGTTTCACAATCTACTGTCTGCAAGCTGGAGACCCAGGAAAGCCAGTGTTGTATTTCCAGTTTGAGTCAACAGCCTGAGAACCAGGGAGCCTATTTAAAACTGCATAAAACTGTAAGCCTTACATTTGCAGCAACTTGGATGGAGTTGAAGACCATTATTCTAAGTGAAGTAGCTCAGAAATGGAAAATCAAATATTGTATGCTCTCACTTATAAAGGAGCTAAGTTATGAGGATGCAAAGGCATAAAAATGATATAATAGACTTGGGGGACTCGGGATGGGGGGAAGGGTCAGAGGGGCATGAAGGATAAAAGACTATACAGTGGGCCGAGCGCGGTGGCTCACACCTGTAATCCTAGCACTTTGGGAGGCCGAGGCGAGCGGATCACGAGATCAAGCGATCGAGACCATCCTTGCCAACATGGTGAAACCCCGTCTCTACTAAAAACACAAAAATTAGCTGGGCGTGGTGGTGCGTGCTTGTAGTACCAGCTGCTTGGGAGGCTGAGGCAAGAGAATCGCTTGAACCTGGGAGGCAGAAGTTGCAGTGAGCCAAGATCACGCCACTGCACTCTAGCCTGGTGACAGAGCAAGACTCTGTCTAAAACAAACAAACAAACAACAACAACAAAAAACTATACATTGGGTACAGTGTACACTGCTCAGGTACCAAAATCTTAGTGTACCAAAATCTCAGAAATCACCACTAAAGAACTTATCCATGTAACCAAGAACCACCTGTTTCCTCCAAAATATTGAAGAAAAAAAAAATACCCTGCAAGCCTTAAATATCATTAAGATATTTAATTCCTTAAATGTCTAAGGGCACCAGACATGAGGACGATTGGATTGAGAAGCAGAACAGGAGCCAATTTTTAAAGGTAGTCTTGCTTTCTTGAGCAGCAGACCCCTTGCTACTCAGACCTTCTTCCTCCTCTTTGTCCTTCCTCCTCTTTGTGTGCCAGGTTGGGCTGCCAGTATGGCCACATATGGGGGCCACTTACCACCAAAGAGGAGAGCTAGCACTCTGTGGGCAGGACTTGTCTCTGTGAAATCAGAGGAAAACCAGACTGTGGCCACAGTCACACTCCTCTGGCTTCTTTCTCTTTGTTAAGTTCCCAAACATTGGCCTGTTGTTGGTTGACCCAGAGACCACTCTCAGGTTCAATGATTGGCTGGAAGGACTTACAGAACTCAGAAAAGTTGTTATAGGCTGGGTGTGATGGCTCAAGCCTATAATCCCAACACTTTGGGAGGCTGAGGTGGGAGGATAGCTTGAGACCAGAAGTTAGAGACCAGCCTGGACAACATAGCAAGATCCCATCTCTACAAAAACTAAAACAACAACAAAATAGCCAGATGCAGGCCATGCACACCTGGAGTCCCAACTACTGAGGAGGCTGAGGCAGGAGGATCACATGAGCTCAGGAGTTTGAGGTTGCAGTGAGCTATGATTGTGTCATTGCACTCCAACCAGTGACACAATCAGAGTGAGACCCCATCTAAGAAAGAAGAAAAAGAAAGAAGAAAGAAAAAGAAAGAAAGAAAGAAAGAAAGAAAGAAAGAAAGAAAGAAAGAAAGAAAGAAAGAAAAGGAAAGAAANAAAGAAAGAAAGAAAGAAAGAAAGAAAGAAAGAAAGAAAGAAAGAAAAGAAAGGAAAGAAAGAAAGAAAGAAAAGAAAGAAAGAAAGAAAAGGAAGGGAAGGGAAAGGGAAGAAAGAGAAAGAAAGAGAGAGAAAGAAAGAGAAAAAGAAAGAAAGAGAGAAAGAAAGAAAGAAGGGAGGGAAGGGGGAAGAAAGAAAAGGAAAAAGAAGAAAAAAGAAAATGTATCTACTCATTACAGTGAGTTTTGACTTATTAGGGTGAAAGAATACAGGTTAAAATCAGCAAAGGTACCCATGCATGCATCGTCAGCTGATGTTTAACAAGAGTGCCATGAATACACAATAGGAAAATGATAGTCTCTTCAATAAATAAGGAAAATTGTATATCCACATCCAAAAGCATGTAATTGGAATCTTATCTTACACCATACACAAAAATTAACTCAAAATGGATTAACCACTAAAACATAAGTAATATAACCCTAAAAATCCTAGAAGAAAACATAGAGGTAAAGCTCCTTGACTTTCCTAGGTCCAGGCAATGATTTAATATATCTGACAGCAAAAAGACAGGCAAAAATAAAAAAGCAAAAATAGACAAGTGGACTATTTTTGTCTATGGACAATAGACTATATCAAACTAAAAAGTTTCTGCATTACAAAGGAAACAACCTATGAAATAAAAAGACAACCCAAAGAATGAGAGAAAATATTTTCAAATAACATGTCTGATGATGGGTTAATTTCCAACATAAGGAACTCCTATAACTCGATAGCAAAAACAAAAATAACTTGATATAAAAATGAGCAAAGGACCTGAGTACACATGTTTCTCCAAAGATCTACAAATGGCCATGGCCAGCAGATATATAAAAAGATGCTCAACATCACTAATCATCAGAGAAACAGGAATCAAAACCACAATGAAATATCATCTCATACCTGTTAGAATGTCCTTAATCAATCAATCAACAAAAAAGAAAAGAGTATTGTCAAAGATGTAATGAAAAGGGAACCCTTATACATTGTTGGTGGAGATGTGAATTAATACAGCTATTATGGAAAATGGAATGGAGTTTCCTGAAAAAAAGAATTAAAATAGAACTGCCAAATAATCCAGCAATAACACTTGTGGGTATACAGCCAAAAGAATAAAAATTATAATCTTGAAGAGGTATTTGCACTCCCATTGATTGTAGCATTATCCACAATAGCCAAGATAGAAACAACCCAAATGTCTATTGAGAGATGAATGGGTAAAGAAAATACGCATATGTATACACAAACATACGAACAACAGACTATTATTCAGCCTTTTAAAAAGAAGGAAATCCTACCATTTGCAGTCATTTAGATGGACTTGAAAGACATGATACTAAATGAAATAAGTCAGTTACAGTAGGACAGATACTGCCTGATTCCTCTCATATGAGGTATTTAAAATAGTCAAACATATAAAAGTAGACAATAGAATCCTGGTTACCAGGAGATGGGGGAGAGGGATATGGAGAGTTGTTATTCAATGGGAATAAATTGACAGTTACATAAAATAAGTTCTGAAGAACTGCTGTACAACATAGTGCATAAGTTAACAATAAGGTATTGTGCACTTAAAAATTTTAGAGGATTTTTCTCATGTTAAATGTTCTTATCAAAAACAACAACAAAAGGATAAAAGGAAACTTCTGAAATTGATGGATGTGTTCATTACCTTTATTGAGGTGATGGTAACATGAGTATGTACCTATGTCCAAATTGTATACATTAATTATGTGCCATTTTCTGGATACCAGTTATACCTCAATAAAGCTGGGAAAAATAAATTAAATGACCAAAGGTAAAACATACATAGTATCCAGAAAAGACCACAACAGACTTCCAGTTGTCTTTTCCCTGTGCAGTTGTATAGACAGTGCTTAGTTCTCCCAGCAACAGTGTATGACAATGCATATAGACTATTGTCAACCAGGGAAGGAAACTCAAGCCTGGGTGTCCAGAGTTTCTCTCAGAGGTGAGTCAAATAGATATGACTGACTACTGGAGTGGCTAACCTGAGTCTCCAACCCATCCGAAGGCCAAGCTGGTACTGCATGAGCCAAGGCCCACACCATAAATCATATTGTTCACATAGACTGTCTGTGGTATCCCAAACCCCAAGTAAATAAAAACATTTTTATCAGGCAGGATATTCCAAGGGCTTAGACGTAGCCTCTTAATAGCCAGGTGTGAAAGAAAATAAAATTTCAGGACCCTGTAAATGTATTATGCCAAAGGAGAAGTTAAGTCCTGGAGACTGAATCACATAGAATGTTTACAATTGTGCTTCTTAGATTACAGCTTAACTCTCTTCATTTTTGTTCTTGTTCTATAAATGACTAGGAGACCAGAAACCAGACCTTCACCCCTCCTTCCAATCACTGATGTTTAGATTAACTGCCTCTTTTATTGTCCTGTACCTAACTCAGACCAGATGACACCCAAGTCCCTCTATGACCGTTACATCTTCAGTGTAGAATGCTAAATATGCGTTTCCAAGAAAGAAAGTAAAAGGAAGAAAGGAAAGAAGGAAGGATGGAACGAAAGGAAGGAAGGAAGGAAGGAAGGAAGGAAGGAAGGAAGGAAGGAAGGAAGGAAGGAAGGAAGGAAGGAAGGAAGGAAGGAAGGAAGGAAGGAACAAGACTACCTTGACCTACTCAGATTGTCATAACTATGCATTAACCCTTATACAGAAAGATGTTGAAAGTCTGTTACACTTCCGCACGCTTTGTCTATACAAGCAATCTCAAATTCTACACTTTGGAGCAGTGACTTCCATTCTTTGGAATCTGTGCTTCCCAGGCAGGCCTATCCTCAACTTTGTGCTTGAATAAACTCTCTTTAAAATAGATTCTGATCCTTTTGGTTATTTGGGGTTGACACAGGCAAGGCTTTTTTTTTCTGCTGAATCAACCCTTTACTGCAAAGACCTCATAAAGAGCTTAGTTTTCATTGTGTTAGTCATTACCTAGAAAGTATAAATTAGTATAAAGACTTTATTTACAAGAGATTGGACTTTTCTTCAAAAACACTTTTTTTTTCTTTTTTAAAAAGACAGGATCTCATTCTGTTGCCCAGGCTGGAATACAGTGGCTCAATCTTGGCTCACTGCAGCCTCGACCTCCAGGGCTCAAGCCATCTTCCCGCTTCAGCCTCCCTAGTAGCTAGAAATACAGGGCATCTGTGCCTGGCTGATTTTTAAATTTTTAGTAGAGATGAGCTCTTGCCATGTTGCCCAGGCTGGTCTTGAACTCCTGGGCTCATGCAATTCGCCTGCCTCAGCCTCCCAAAGGGCTGGGATTACAGGTGTGCACCACTGTGTCTGGCCCACAAATATTTCTTAAAAGTATTTTAGACATTCTCTTGTGGCTCTTCATCAAAGTGTGTATCTCTTATTAAGCAAAAGAGATGACAAATCATTGAATCAAGCATTCTCAAAATTTATATCATGAAACCCAAAAAGTATAACCCACATACCCCACTCACAATCACAAATTTTCTCAAAAATGTCTACAGCACAGCCAGTCTACACTGTCCTCACCCACCCAGGTGCCTCTGTTGTCTGGCCTCAAATTGGATACATAGAGAAGAGGCTAATACTGTTATCTCAGTCTAGTTGGCTACAGGTAGGGTTGCCCCACCTTGCGAGAGCCATTAATGTAGTGGGCAGTGTGCAGCATTCTAGAAAATAAAATGAAAGACAAAACAAAATCTTGGAGCATCACATCTGACAGAGACAAATTTTGTTTGCATAACTTTTCTTCAGAGTATGTCTATGTTACTGTGCATGCGTCCGTGTGTGAGTGTGATTTGTGAGTGGTATGTGCATGACTGCGTGTGTACTGTGGGTGCGTGGTGGGTGGTGAATGTGTGTATCTGTGATGTGTGATGTCTGTGGTGTGTAGAGAGGTGTTGGTGTGTGGGGTTTGGGGGCTGTACTGTTTGTGAGGTGTGTGTGTGGGGTGTGGGGAGGTGTGGTGTGTGGTGCATCTGTGTATCTGGGATGCATAGCATCTGCGGTGTGATAGGGGGCTGTGGATGTGTGGGGAGGTGTGTGGTGTGTGTGGGTGTGTGTGGTGTATGTTGTGGTGTGTGTGGTGTGTGGTGCATGTGTGTATATGTGATGTGTGGTGTGGGGGTGTGTGTAGTGTATGATGTGTAGTGTACGTGGTCTGTAGTGTAGCTGGGTGTGGGTGTGTGTGGGGGTGAGTGGTGTGTGTGGTGCATGTGTGTATCTGTGATGTGTGGTATGTGTGGTGCGTGTATAATGTGTATGCATGTGGTATGTGTGTGGTGCATGTAGTGTGTGGGGTGAGTGATTGTAGGTGGGCTGGATCCTTTCATGACATGGATTACTTCTGTAGCCCTTGGGCTGTTAAGAGGTCACATGATTTGTGTGGAATAGTCAGGAGCCAGGCAGCCTAAACTTGCATCTTGACACTGGCTCATAGGAACTTTGTGACCTTGGGCAAGATTCCGAATCCCATTGCATCTGTTTCTTCACATAAAAACTGTGAACACAATAATAGTACCTGTAAGAATTAAAGAAAGAGGAGAGAAGGACGAAGAGTGGCTCGACAGTAGACAGGTTTATTTCAGAAAACAAACCCGTGAGAGACTTCTGACCTAGTTGGGTCAGAAGCTGCACTCTCTTACAGAGTAAGAGTTTTTAAGGATTCAGGCCTGGCACAGGGGCTCATGCCTGTAATCCCAGCACTTTGGGAGACCGAGTCAGGTGGATCACTTGAGGTCGGGAGTTCGAGACCAGCCTGACCAACATGGAGAAACCCATCTCTACTAAAAATACAAAGTTAGCTGGGCGTGGTGGCAGATGCCTGTAATCCCAGCTACTCAGGAGGCTGAGGCAGGAGAATCACTTGAACCCGGGAGGCGGAGGTTGTGGTGAGCTGAGATCACGCCATTGCACTCCAACCTGGGCAACAAGAGTGAAACTCGTCTCAAAATAAATAAATACATAAAAGGATTCAGGGTGGGAGAGTTTATCAGAGGCTTGGATTGCTTCTGTGACTCTTTGTTTTGCTTATCTGGGAGGGACAGTTGTGTGTCTGTTCCCATACATTTTTCTGCAGCTGCAGGCATATCCCCGAGTCTGCCTTTGGCTTCCCTATCTTAGAGCACCTGAAGGGAAAGGAATGTGCTTACTAAGGCCCGCTGTTTTACTGGGGCTCCAGTGTATGAGGGTGAAGTTTGGCAGTACTTAAGAGACTTCCGCCCCACCTTTCTCTGTCCCCGAGTTGTCTTATCTGTGTGTTACTGTCTGCTCTTTTCTGGTTGCTTGTAGTTAGAAGTGATTTCCTTGAAATGCATGAAGCTAGAAAGGGAGCTGGAACTTAAAGTGGCAGTGTTTGTTTGAGATGACGGTGCTCCTGCTCTCTCAGTACCTATCTCATAATTTGTCGTAAGAATTAAATGAAAACAATATTAAATGGAAAACATTTAGTACAGTGTCCGGCTCAGTAAGTGTTATTTATTTATTTATTTATTTTCTTTTTGAGACGGAGAAGTCTTGCTCCGTCACCCAGGCTGGGATACAGTGGCATGATCTTGGCTCACTGCAACCTCTGCCTCCCAGGTTCAAGCGATTCTCCTGCCTCAGCCTCCTGAGTAGCTAGGATTACAGGTGTGCACCACCACACCCAGCTAATTTTTATATTTTTGGTAGAGACGGGTTTCACCATGTTGGCCAGGCTGGTCTTGAACTCCTGACCTCATGATCTGCCCACCTTGGCCTCCCAAAGTGCTGCGATTACAGGCATGAGCCATCGTTCCCAGCCTATGTCTTTTATTTTTTATTTTTATCATTCTTGCTATTGTTGTTATTATAGGTCATGGTCAAAAGTAAGAAACACTTAGAATGCATCAAAGCCAGTGCTTATGGGAAAAGGACTCCCTATTCAATAAATGGTGCTGGGAAAACTGGCTAACCATATGCAGAAGAATGAAATTAGACTCCTACTTCTCACCGTATACAAAAAATAAGATGAATTAAAGATTTAAATGTAAGACCTCAAACTATAAAAAATCCTAGAAGAAAACCTAGGAAATACACTTCTGGACATTCGCCTTGGCAAATAATTTATGACTAGGTGCTCAAAAGCAATTGCAACAAAATCAAAAATTGACAAGTGGGGCCTAATTAAACTAAAGAGCTTCTGCACAGCAAAAGAAACTATCAACAGAATAAACAGACAACCTACAGAATGGGAGAAAATATTCACAAACTATACATCTGACAAAGGTCTAATATCCAGAATCTGTAAGGAACCGAAATAAATCAACAAGCAAAAAAACAAATAACTCCATTTAAAAATGGGCAAAGGACATGAATAGACAATTTTCAAAAGAAGACATAAACACAGCCAACAAATACGTTAAAAAAAAGTTCAACATCACTATCAGAGAAATACAAATCAAAACCACAATGAGATATCATCTCACACCAGTCAGAATGAGTATCACTAAAAAGTAACAATATAACAGATGCTGGCAAGGCTGTGGAGAAAAGGGAATGCTTATGTGGGAATGTAAATTAGTTCAGCCCCTGTAGAAAGCAGTTAGGAGATTTCTCAAGGAACCTAGAACGATCATTCAACCCATGAATCCCATTACTGGTACATATTCAAGGGTAAATATATTGTTCTACCAAAAAGACACCTGAGCTCATAGGTTTATTGCAGCACTATTCACAATAGCATGGACATAGAATCAACTAGATGACCATCAACAATGGATTGCATTAAGAAAATGTGGTACATATATATCATGGAGTACTATACTGCCATAAAAAAAGAATAGAATTTTGTCCTTTGCAGCAACACGTATGCAGCTGGAGGTCATTATCCTAAGTGAATTAGCACAGAAACAGAAAAGCAAATATCATGTGTTGTCACTTACTAGTGGGGGCTAAACTCTGGGTACACATGGACATAAAGTTAGAACAACAGACACTGGGGACTCCAAAAGGAGGGAGTGAGGGAGAGGAGCAAGGGCTGAAAACCTTCCTATTGAGTACTATGTTCACTCTTTGGGTAATGGGATCATCAGAAGCCCAAACCTCAGCATCACACAATCTGCCCTTGTATTAGGTTAGTGCAAAAGTGTTTGTGGGTTTTGCCATTGAATGTAATGGCAAAAATCGCAATCACTTTTGCACCAACCTAATAATAAACCTGCACAAGTACCCCCCCTGAATTTGAAATTAAAATTTAATTTTTTACAAAGCTATTGGCTTCCATCAAGCCAGTTTCTTGTCCAGGCTAGAGCATTCTACCGGTTTGGTGTGTTTCGACCCCAATCATCTCCTAACTGAAAACTCAGTTTTGCTAATTAAGATTAACATCATTACTAACAAGATGGATTGGTATTATATGCCTCCTGATATAATGCTCTAGGAAGCATACAATATAACTTCTGTGGCACTTTTGCCAAATGCATGTCCTCTATTTAATAATGAACAAACAGCCAACAAACTCAAACGCAGGGCCATTCAACAAGACAACTGAGTAGAACTCCTAGCAAGTGTCAAGGTCTAAAAAGACAAGGAAAGACTGAGGAACCATCAGAGATGGAAAGAGATTAAGAAGCTGTGACAATCAAATGCAGTGTGGGATCCTGGATTAGACATGAGTGAGAAAGCTGGGGAAATTTGAGTAAGGCCTGTATTTTAGTCAATCGCGTTGTATCAATGATAACTTTCTGGTTTTGGAAACAATACTATGATCAGGTAAAACGTTAGCCTTAGGATAAGCTGAGTGAAGCCTATTTTTAATTAATTTTTGTAACTTTTCTATAAGTCTAAAATATTTTCAAAATAAATAGTAAGCTTATGTGTGTATAACATATACACATATACATATGCATGTATAAAAACATATATAAATATTATATATCCTGTAATCCTGAGTACAATATATATCATAATTGGCAACCAAGTCACCGGCATGCTGCAGAGTTTTACCCCCTTGGGATTTTCTAATTAGCTTGCTCTCTGGAAACCTGTGATCCTTTCACTACAGGTTTGCTGTTGACCGCTCTATCAGAGGAAGTAAATGTTTTTAAAGTTTCCTTTTGAACCCGCCAAGGAGAATCCCAAGAGACATCAGTTAGTAAGAGCTTATTATGGTGATTCCTCACCTCCTGCCAACACTCCTCATTCCCAGAAGACCAGGCTGGGGCCACACAGCTGGAGCATGCATTCACAGAGTGCTGTCTCCCCAGGCAGAGGAAGCAAAAGGCAAGAGTCCAGGATGAGTCTGACGGGAGCTGGGCAGTTTAAACTCCATAAATGCAATTCTCCAACATGAAAATCAGATTCCCCAACCCCCACCTTTTATCCCAATGCCTAGGAAGGTATTTTTCTTCTCTTCAGCTGCTTTTTGTTCAATATCTGAGTGGTATAATTTGAATTCAAACAGATCAATCTTTCAGATGGAGTAGAAATGATCTCTGAAGGAGCCCTGAAAGTAATTAATCTCTTGGTACTAAATCAACAGTCATCTTCACTTCTCAGCACAAGAAAGCAATTAGTCTCAGAGGTGAGAACTCATTTAGGTGATCACATTAAGATTGATTTAGATAATGATATTTCACTCAAGTATCAGACTGGTGATATTGATAATAATAACTCATACATGCCTGTTTTTATTTCCTGTCTTTATGGTAACAAAATTTAAATCTTCCTGAAAAAAACTAGCATGTAGCAGCCACTGAGAGATCTGTCTTCGTCACTTTCCTAGTTTGGACATGGGGCAAGTTGGTGCAAACTGTAGTTAATATCAGCAAGGCCTTTCTTTGGCAACCATTATTTGCACAAAATATCATAAGACAAGTTTTTTTTTTTTTTTCATTCATGATTTGTATCCTTGTCACAACTTAAGACAAATTATTGAGGAGTAAACTGACAGGGTAGGAAAGTTTGCTTTGTAGAAGGAAGACATTATGTTCTAATAGCAGATGTGAAAATGTGACACATAGTTCAGTCTCAAGGCCTGCATGTGTTTATTTAGCAACTACTATTTGCATATGTAGCAGGCTATTAAAATGCATCTCTGCTGTACTTTGAATTGCCAATTTAGATACATCAGATACCACAGATCTCTCAATGCAGAATTTAGGAAGGAAGTGGCCAGGGAACTGGTCCGTGATTCCTCCCTTATGGTCAGCTTCAAATATACAAAGAACAGGATGAGTGTAGGGGTTACAGAACTCGTAAGATTGTCTTTGTCAATCTGTTTCTCTTGGGCGCCCTACCCTCACCATCTTCAAGTGGGATAGAGTTGGTTGGAGGGTGCATTCATTAGTTCCATGTTTAATTCGAAGGAGGTCTGGCTTCTGAACCAAGACTGGGTTTTGAAATTAAAATAATTGTAACTGTTGGGTACTATATTAATTTTCTATTCCTGATGTAACAAATGTAAACTAAAAATAAAATTTTTAGCTGAGCATGGGGTCACACACTGTAGTCCTAGCCATGCAGGAGGCTGAGGTGAGAGGATAGCTTAAGGCTAGGAGTTCAAGATCAGCCTGGGAAACAGCAAAACCCCATCTCTACAAAAAAAATTAAAAATTAGCCAGACATCGTGGCTCATGCCTGTAGTCCTAGCTACTCAAGAAACTGAAGTGGGAGAATCACTTGAGGCCAGGAGTTCAAGGTTACAGTGAGCTATGACTGTGCCACTGCACTCCATCCTGGGCAAAAGAGTGAGATCCTGTCTCTAAAAAAAATGATAATAAAATAAAATCCTAAGCCCTCCACTGACAGAAGAGACCCCTTGTGGCCAAGGGGTCTGCAAAAAAGTCTGCAGTCTCACTTAAAAAACAGTTCTGGCCACTATGAGGAGGGAGGTAGGACACACCTCATTTTACCCTCTTACTTTTAAATTAAAGGCACAAAAACTGACCAGGATTCATCTGAAAATAGAGATCATAAGATTGACAAAACAGACTCATTGTGGTAATGAGATATCAAATTATAAACAAGACCTGGGCCGGGTGGGGTGGCTCATGCCTGTAATCCCAGCACTTTGGGAGGCCGAGGCAGGTGGATCACAAGGTCAAGAGATCGAGACCATCCTGGCTAACATGGTGAAACCCCATCTCAACTAAAAATGCAAAAAATTAGCCGGGCGTGGTGGCGGGCGCCTGTAGTCCCAGCTACTCGGGAGACTGAGGCAGGAGAAGGGCGTGAACCCGGGAGGCGGAGCTTGCAGTGAGCCGAGATCGCGGCACTGCACTCCAGCCTGGGCGACGAGACTCCATCTCAAAAAAAAAAAAAAAAAGACCTAAGACCATGCCAGGCATGATTTAAGTCACACCTGCAGGTCATCAATCTTGTTACATAGCATTATTATCCTAACTTAAAACATTTCTTTCTGCTGATTCCAAGTTTTAGACAGAGTTTTACTAATCCAACTGAAATTAAAGAATCTGTGAATATATCTATAACCTATAAGCCCCTGCTTCAAGATAGCCCACCTCTTCAGGCCAAACCAATGTAAACATTCCATGTATTGATTTATGTATTTGCCTGTAACTCTTGCCTCCTGAAAATGTTTTAAAAAGCTACAATGAGGGGGTCAGATCACGAGGTCAGGAGTTCAAGACCAGCCTGGCCAAAATGGTGAAACCCCCCGTCTCTACTAAAAATACAAAAATTAGCTGGGTATGGTGGTGCGTGCCTGTAATCCCAGCTACTCAGAAGGCTAAGGCAGGAGAATTGCTTGAACCGGGACCCAGGAGGCGGAGGTTGCAATGAGGCGAGATGGCGCCACTGCACCCCAGCCTGGGCTACAGAGCCAGACTCTGTCTTAAAACAAAAACAAAAACAAAAAACTGTAATCTGATCACCTCAAGGGCACTTTCCCAAAACTCCTTGAGACTGTGTTTCCTTGGGCTGAAATCACTTATATTGGCTCAGAATAAACCACTTTAAAATATTTTACAGAGTTTGGTTTTTTCACAACACAGTTTAACACAAATTTGGCGCCTTACTAGCCATATGCAGAAAATGAAGCTGGACCCTACCTTTTACCATATGCAAAAATTAATTCAAGACGGATTAAATATTTAAATATAAGACCTCCAACTATAAAAATCCTAGCAGAAAACCTGGGATATACTCTTCTGGATATCAGCCTTAGCAAATAATTTATGACTAAGTGCTCAAAAGCAATTGCAACAAAAACAAAAATTGACAGGTGGGACCTAGTTAAACTAAGGAGCTTCTGCACAGTAGAAGAAACTAGGGCAGGGCGTGGTGGCTCACGCCTGTAATCCCAGCACTTTGGGAGGCCGGGGCGGGTGGATCACGAGGTCAGGAGATCGAGACCATCCTGGCTAACACGGTGAAACCCCGTCTCTACTAAAAATACAAAAAAAGTAGCTGGGCGTGGTGGCGGGCGCCTATAGTCCCAGGGGCGCCTATAGTCCCAGCTACTCGGGAGGTTGAGGCAGGAGAATCACATGAACCCGAGGGGCTGAGGTTGCAGTGAGCCGAGATCGTGCCACTGCACTCCAGCCTGGGTGACAGGGCGACAGGAGCGAGACTCTGTCTCAAAAAAAAAAAAAAAAGAAAGAAAAAAAAAGAAACTATCAGCAGAGTGCACAGTTTGGGAGAAAATACTCACAAACTATACATCTGAAAAAGGTCTAATATCCAGAATCTATAAGGAACTGAAACTGAAACAAATCAACAAGCAAAAAACAAATAACTCCATTTAAAAATGGGCACAGGGGCCGGGCGCGGTGGCTCAAGCCTGTAATCCCAGCACTTTGGGAGGCCGAGACGGGCGGATCACGAGGTCAGGAGATCGAGGCCATCCTGGCTAACCCGGTGAAACCCCGTCTCTACTAAAAAAATACAAAAAACTAGCCGGGCGCGGTGGCGGCGCCTGTAGTCCCAGCTACTCGGGAGGCTGAGGCCGGAGAATGGCGTGAACCCGGGAGGCGGAGCTTGCAGTGAGCTGAGATCCGGCCACTGCACTCCAGCCTGGGTGACAGAGCGAGACTCCGTCTCAAAAAAAAAAAAATAAATAAAAAATAAAAAAATAAAAAATAAAAATGGGCACAGGGCAGGGTGCAGTGGCACACGCCTGTAATCTCAGCACTTTGGGAGGCCGAGGCCGGCAGATCACCTGAGGTCGGGATTTCGAGACCAGCCTGAGCAACATGGTGAAACCCCGTCTCTACTAAAAACACAAAATTAGCCAGGCGTAGTGGCGCATGCCTGTAATCCCAGCTACTGAAGAGACTGAGGCAGGAGAATCACTTGCACCCGGGAGGCGCAGGTGGCGGTGAGCCGAGATCCCGCCATTGCACTCCAGCCTGGGCAACAAGAGTGAAACTCCGTCTCAAAAAACAAACTAACAAACAAACAAAACTCTTTAAAAACTAGAAACCCTCCAGGTGCAGGATATAATGCTCAAACCTGGGGATAACAGACCATATGGACAATTAGCTATATACAAATTGACAAATATATACATACATACCATTTTTTTAAGGCTCTGGATCACAAGTAAGCTTTCTAAAATACAATGCACCACATTCTGACATAAACATTCATACAGAAGGACTCAGGGGTAAGTCAACTTGAGGCTTTCTTGCCTCTGCTTCTGTCTGTTCTGTGACTCTAAAGCTATACCTTGCACTTTTTACTGCTTGTCCAAATTGTAAGACATTACAGAAACAAATCTTATTCCAAACCTTTTTAACTTATAATGGTCTATTAAGAAACTAAATGAACTAAAATTTTCTAACCTAGTACAAATGAAAATGAAGTCCATAAGACTGCCTACACCACAGCAGGCTACATGCACCAAACAGTACTCATTAAAGAAAGGACTTAAAGAAATAACAACAAAGATTGTAGAACTACTCGAGGAAGACATTGTTACAATTGTCATTTCAAATAACTTTAATAGTTCAGTATGGCCTGTCTTAAAAACAAACAGGAGCTATCGATTAACTATTGACTATAGAAATTTAAATAAAGTCTCAACTAAAATGCTAAGAGCATTACCAGATGTAGAAGAGCTCATTAATAAGATCATTAATCATAGTGACAAATTCTATACAATCATGACATGTCAGATGTGTTCTTTGCCACACCAATAAATAAAGAAAGCCAGGAATATACCAATTTTACATGGGAAGGTAAACAATACCAATTCAAAAGATTACCACAGGGATATCTAAATAGTTCAATAATAGTTCACTCCATGTTATCATCACACATAGACCAATCAAAATATACATCTGGCCGGGCGCGGTGGCTCACACCTGTAATCCCAGCACTTTGGGAGGCCGAGGCGGGCAGATCACGAGGTCGGGAGATCGAGACCATCCTGGCTAACACGGCGAAACCCCGTCTCCACTAAAAATACAAAAAATTAGCCGGGCGTGGTGGCGGCGCCTGTAGTCCCAGCTACTGGGGAGGCTGAGGCAGGAGAATGGCGGGAACCCGGGAGGTGGAGGTTGCAGTGAGCTGAGATCCGGCCACTGCACTCCAGCCTGGGCAACAGAGTGAGACTCCGCCTCAAAAAAAAAAAAAAAATATATATATATATATATATACACGCACACACACACACACACACACACACATCTATAACAAGAAAAACTTGGGACTGTGACGTGCATCCCCCAAACTGGAAAGAAACCAAGAAACCAAAGAATGACTTGGACAAGTCCAGTTCGAGAAGTAAATGAATGTATTAGGACTTAGGACTTACATACAGGGACTCCTGGATGGTGGTAGGAAAGCTGTGGAGATCCACACCACCTATCATTTCTAAACTGCTTAAGCTAATTTTCTGGCTCTTTGCCTACTGTGTTTAAGCAATGAGACTGTTTTCTCGGAAGGTTCTCAGATACTCCACAGGATGTCTGGGCTCTCAGGGACACCTGCTCCTAGGCTGGGCACCCTGGCTTTGGCTCACTGCTCAGCCTTCAGGGTTCAGGCAGCAGACGCACACCCTTAAGTAACCCAGTGGTGGACACATCATGCTACAAGTCACTAATAATATTATACACAGATAACATCATAATGGTAAATAACGACTAGGAACAAATTAAACAGGAAAAAATCCCAATTAATAACACATTTAAGATTATTGGGATAGACTATTAATACAGATAAAAACACAAGCCCAGGCAGCAACTGCAAATTTTTAGAAGTCTGATGATTATCGGAAGGGAGAAAAATCTCAACCACAGTAACAGATAAAATAAAAGCCCTTAAGCTGCCAAAAACAAACAAGAAGCACAAAGACTAACAGTTTTATCCAGATACTGGAGACGGCGTCCACCTTACTTAAACATCATCTTGGAACCAATATACCTAGAAAATCCCAAGACTTCACATAGGGACAAGAACTAAAACACTCAAAGACTACATTAGCACATTTCAAAGACTGCATTACCCATCTTCAGATTCACAACTTGGGTTGAAAGTCCTGATGAGTGATGAAAATAGAACGTGATCATTATGGACATAGAAATCAGATTCTAAATCTTCCGTCTGATTGGATTTCAGACAGCAAAATTCCCATACTCAAACAACAAATACAGCCCATTCAAAAATACGTACGGCTTATACACGAAGCCCTAACAAACACTAAGCATCTGACTGGCAACAACATTACAATAAAATGCCATATGCCTTTTCTCCACTGGATAAAATTGAGTCCTGGAAAACCAACAGGTATCCAAATTGATCCAAAACTGCTCACACGGAACAGATACATCCAGGGTGGAGACACCAGCTTTGAGGGTCAACCAGTTCTTCTCAGGGAGCAGATTCACAAAACTAAAATAGATTTGCCAGAATTTATTCTGCAGACAAGAAAAATCGTGACAATATAGGAAAATGTGTCCTGGTCGGGTTTAATGTCTTGCCTAACACCTGGTTGACGGAAGGATCAGCTTCCATGACCCAAAAGGCCAGACCCAGTGAACAGCAGCAGCACTCAGACTCCAGGACCATATAATCCTGAAGGAGTCGAATTACTCTCTCCACAGCATACAGAACTGATTGCAGTTGTTACAGCAGTTGGACACTCAGTATCAGAAAATCGAAGGAATGTATATATGTGTATATACTCACAAATTCATGAGGAGTCACAACGAAGTAGCCCCATAATCACACAAATGGAAACAAAATAATTTTAAAATTAATGACAATGACATACGGTCCAAATCTTACTGAGAGGAACTATATCAATCATCAAAGAGAATTAAGATATTTATGACACATATCAGCATACCAAAAAGATAACTTAGGCTGGGCACAGTGGCTCATGCCTATAATCCCAACACTTTAGGAGGCTGAAGTGAGAAGATTGCTTAAGCACAGGATTTGGAGACCAGCCTGGGCAACACAGCAAGACCCCTGTCTCTACAAAAGATAAGAAAAAAATTAGCCATACGTGGTGGCACACACCTGTAGTCGTAGCTACTTGTAAGGCTGAGGCAGGAGAATCGTTTGAGCCCGGAAGGTTGAGGCTGCGGTGAGCTGAGACCATGCTAGTGCACTCAAGCCTGAGTGACAGAGAAGGATCCTATCTCAAAAAACAAAAAACAAAAAGATCATTCAAAGGCCACCAATTTAATAGATAATTAGATGAATTAACAAGGAACATAACAATTGACACACAAAACGTACCCAAATTAAAGCTACACAGAAATCCACACAACTCATGAAGACGTTCATTACCACCTCTACAACTCAGAAGAAAATCAGACTATGAATGGGACATACCCCAAGTACCCCCAGGAACTATAATAAAACAGAAAGATGAATTTAAAAGTAAACAGACGCTGTGAGCAGCTTACACTCCACAAACATTCATATAATTACATAAGCAGAAAGGACATTTAGGCACACACTCACTGTTCAGATGGCTGTTAAGACAGAAATCAAAAGGTGACAAGACATCAAATTTAAAAGGCTATATAGCTAATTGTGAGCAATGTAAAACTAACCTGGAGAAATATGGATACACTAAACCATAGATACATACAAACCCAACACCTTTAACTTCTGCCCACAGATAGATTTTATAAGACCATTATATCACCCCAACCAACAAAAATATGCAGTAACAACAGTGGATACATATACAGAGATTGGCATAACAATAGTGGCGAGCCACCCGTTTGCCAAATACACCATCTTAGCCATAGAAAATTGGGCAGTGTACTATGGAGCTTCCAAAATAATTTAAAGTAACCAGGAAACTAATTTTAGATCAAAGACTACAGAAGCATTAGCAGATAAATGGGTTATACAATGGAATTTCCAAGTGTCTTTTAATTCCAGTGCAGCAGAATATAAAGAGAGATTAAATGGATTACCGAAAAGAGAACTTAAAACCTTAGACAAAATGAGCACATTCCAACAAGCTCTTAACCTGGGATGTTTTAATTTAAATAAGAAAGAAAGACTTTATAAGAGCAACCCCCACTCTCACCTTAATCAACTGCCTTTATTGGTCACAAAGGATATAGACGCTGGGCGTGGTGGTTCACGCCTGTTATCCCAGCACTTTGGGAGGCCGAGGTGGGCAGATCAGGAGGTCAGGAGATCGAGATCAGCCTGGCCAACATAGTGAAACCCTGTCTCTACTAAAAATACAAAAATTAGCCGGGTGTGGTGGCAGGCCCCGTAGTCCCAGCTACTCAGGAGGCTGTGGCAGGAGACTCGCTGGAACTCGGGAGGTGGAGGTTGCAGTGAGCCGAGATCCTGCTACTGCACTCCAGCCTGGGTGACAGAGCGAGACTCCGTCTCAAAAATAAATAAATAAATAAAAATAAAAATAAAAAAAGATATGGAAAACAATGATACAAAGAGTATAACTCATAAGGTAAGCACTACACTAAATGACAATACTATCTCCCAACAGGACATCATGGCCAATGGTTGCAGAAATACTTACTGGACTAGAGAAAAAAGAGGAAAGTTACAATTCCCCATTCTCCAACCTTTCTCCAAATTCTACTAGACCTAGATTTGTTACCACACTTTCTGCAATATTGGTGCTACACTGTTTTAGTCATTGCATTAATACTCTCCATAAAATTAATGGAAAGTGTACTTCAGTTCAATTTTACTTGCCACTAACCCCATATTTTTAACTTCAACATCACTTCTAGCCATCAGCAGAATAATCAAATACTTTACTCACTTGAGACAACGTGCCTACAAATTTGTGTAGTTTCTCGACTGATCTTATCACCTTTCTCATTCACCCTCTATTAGCCATCATAATAACACACCCTTTCTCAAGATAATGACTGTATCCGAGGATTATTTAAATTCCAAAGAGAACTATATTTCCAAGTTAATTTCTGTTCCCTGATCCAATCAGTCTCCCTAGTAATCATTTATTGCCCCTTAAATAGAATCCTTCTTCTCCCCCTCCCATAACCTGTTTTACCAGGATCCAAGCCCCCATTATTTCTGTAACCTCAAGATGGTACATAAGCTTCTGTATGGCATTGGGAGGCTGGGTCTTTATTCTGAAGGCTCCTGTGGATACATATTAAATAAATTTGTGTGCATGCTTGTAGTCCCAGCTGCTGGGGAGGCTGAGGTGTGAGGATCTCTTGAGCCTCAGAGGTCGAGGCTGCAGTGAGCCATGGGAAACTTGGCCACAATGTATACAAATGACATTTAGGCCAAGACTTTATAGAAAACATAGACAGATATGTCATCATAACTGGAAACTTCACTCTGTGATGGCGTGTAACAGAAACTAAAACAGGCTTATTTTGGACATAACCATGAAAACCACACCAATTCCTAATCATCACAGTAGCTACAGCAACATACAAAATTCCTACTAAATTTATTGTTTGCTGGGGGTCAGCATCTTCCAGAAACTCATGGTGGTCCTGGACACCGCTGGATACAAGTATTGCTTTAATAAATTACAACCAAACTTTTGTTTGTACATGTGAATATTACATGTGATTTTCGGGGACAATTAATATTCACATGTACTCACAGACTAGAGACCTATAATCTGCTACAATCTAACTCACCACAGTATTTGGACCATTTACAATCACACACAAAATGACAGAGATTATCAGCACATTATTTACATAAAAGAACCAAAAAATATGACTATATTAGACAAATTTACTAGAAAAACCAAATATGTACAAAATCATGTTGTTTTTCCAATGTGCCCAATGGAAATTCAGAATGATCCAAACTTTTATTTCAAAGATGTAGAGATAGCATACAATTTAAATCAGTTTACTGGTGGGAAACACTAGGAACTAAAATAAATATGGATAAAGTCACAAGAACAGACCCAGGTATGTCAAATTAGTTTTTCTCCATGACCCAACCATCCAGTGGGTCATGGAATATGGTTACGTGGTCAGCTCAACTCCCTATTCAACAAAATAGAACAAGACTAGTCTCCATTTACCTATATTTATAGCTAGAGACATCTCTTTTACAAAATGCAAGGTTAAACGATGGGACCCTGAACCTTGCATAATGCTGGAATAAGACATTATTCTTTTTTTTTTTTTTTTTTTTTTGAGACGGAGTCTTGCTCTGTCACCCAGGCTGGAGTGCAGTGGCCGGATCTCAGCTCACTGCAAGCTCCGCCTCCCGGGTTCACGCCATTCTCCGGCCTCAGCCTCCCGAGTAGCTGGGACTACAGGCGCCCGCCACCTCGCGCGGCTAGTTTTTTGTATTTCTTAATAGAGACGGGGTTTCACCGTGTTAGCCAGGATGGTCTCGATCTCCCAACCTCGTGATCCGCCCGTCTCGGCCTCCCAAAGTGCTGGGATTACAGGCTTGAGCCACCGCGCCCGGCCACATTATTCTTATTCTGGTCAGGATGGTCTCAATAAGACAGGATGCTAGAATAAGACACATTGCTTAAGAACACAACACTGGAAACCACAGTGGACCAAAGGAATAACAAACCCTCCACCTAAAGTGTTAGAACCTATTCTAATTAATCTATTAAGATTAATTTACAAATCAACACCTAGGAGAGTCAAAATATTTTTGATAAAAGAACAGTTTAGACCGGGCTTGGTGGCTCATGCCTGTAATCCCAGCACTTTGGGAGGCCGAGGCAGGCGGATCACCTGAGGTCGGGAGTTCGAGACTCAGCCTGACCAACATGGAGAAATCCCGTCTCTACTAAAAATACAAAATTAGCAGGGCGTGGTGGTGCATGTCTGTAATCCCAGCTACTCCGCAGGCTGAAGCAGAAGAATCGCTTGAACCAGGGAGGCAGAGGTTGCTGCGAGCCGAGATCACGCCATTGCACTCCAGCCTCGGCAACAAGAGTGAAACTCCATCTCAAAGAAAAGAAAAGAAAAAAAAAAGAGAACAGTTTAAAGTCACATATATTCAAGCACAATGTATACAGCTCTAGGAACAAGGATGTGACAAACAGCTCATTTTACCAGACTTACCACCACTAGATAAATAGATAAATATTATTTAAGAAAATTTCTATAATATTTGTAGCAATTTGAATTATTTGAAACTAGTCATTTCAGCAGTACAAGAAGCAGAAATTCAGGAAGTTAAAACAGGCCTATTTGATTTTAAACACTGTGTAAAACACAAACGTGCATGGACCTGGTTCTGTCTGATCATGTAGAGTGTATGATAGCACAGCCTTTGCCTGGAGATCTGAAAAAGGTACCCAGAGAGAAATAAAACTTCGGAAAACAGTAACAAATTAGGAGTATAGGCTCATAATATTACAAAATGTTAAGATAGAACTTAAATGTGATTTAGGAGTTTTTAATTATTAAAATAATTTTCACAGGCTTCCCAAATTTAAAAAAATGGGCAATAAAAAACTTAGAATAAAAACTAAAAGCATCTATAAAATACATTTTAAGACCAATTGGGGAAAATTAGAATGTAGACTAGCATATGATAGCATGTTAATGTCCATTTTCTTAGGTGTGACATGGAATAATGTCATATCTGCGACTTGCAAGTTGGGGGGAACGTTTCACAGATCTCAACTTTCTTTTTTTTTGAGACGGAGTCTCGCTCTGTCGCTGGGAGAGCAGTGGCCGGATCTCAGCTCACTGCAAGCTCCGCCTCCCGGGTTCACACCATTCTCCTGCCTCAGCCTCCCGAGTAGCTGGGACTACAGGCGCCCGCCGCCTCGCCCGGCTAGTTTTTTGTATTTTTTAGTAGAGACGGGGTTTCACCGTGTTAGCCAGGATGGTCTCGATCTCCTGACCTCGTGATCCGCCCGCCTCGGCCTTCCAAAGTGCTGGGATTACAGGCGTGAGCCACCGCGCCCGGCCATACAGATCTCAGAAGCACCTAATCTCTTTCCATAGCGACAATTACCCAAGCGTCGTCGTTAAGGAGCTAGGACCGGCCCTGACCCGCCCCTTTGGACACCTAGAGAGACTTTTTGAAGCCTGTGACATAATTTTAAGACCAGCCATTTTTGGCATCCCCAGAGCTATCTTTCTGGATCATTTTGTGCTGTTGGCATTCTTTCTCCGTTCTTAAGATATGCATGAGTAAAGACATTGACTACATAGACTGCACTCATAAACCGTAGTAGAGTCCATTTCAGGTAACTACTCTGCAAAATAAGGGAACCAGATGCACTTTGCCCTTTGTTTAGAGATCGTCACAGCTGACTCTAGGAGAATTGCCTATGGGTTAGCAATAGAGTCTTTAAAACAACTTTAAAAGGCTTTCTTTCCCTGACCGGGAATCGAACCCGGGCCGCGGCGGTGAGAGCGCCGAATCCTAACCACTAGACCACCAGGGAAGCCATGGTAAGTAGCTTAGCAACATTCGATACTAAATAAATACCCTGTGACGTTATCCTATAGAGGCGTAGGATTGGACGCGGTTTTCTCGCGATATTTGGGAATACGCTGACCGCGCTTGGCTCCCCTTGGTAGTATCCCCCGGCTGCGGCAGATAGGGAAAACTAGGCAGCAAAGATGAGTTGTAACCTTCGTCCTGGAGAAGACAATAAAATACCAACAGAGTCAGGGGAAATTCTGGGGTTTCTTCAAGGGAATAAAATGTTACTAAAACGGATGTGTCAGAAGTGGGATTCGAACCCACGCCTCCATCCGGAGACCAGAACGCCCGTAGGCAAGGTGCTTACCTTGAGTCTGGCGCCTTAGACCACTCGGCCATCCTGACACTCGGAAGCGAAGCGCTTGTCACTTACTCTCGTAATTGTGTGCACTGGTGTCGGCCTGTCGCGTCACACCCGTGTTGCGGCCGCGGGAATCCTGCTGACTGGTCGCGACTTTTCAGCGCTTCCTGTTCCCGGCGGAGCTCTGGAGAAAGCCGCGGCTGCAACGTAGCCCGGTGTGGCCCATAGCGCCCTCCCGGGCCGGGAATCGAAGCTAACGACCGGGGGTTAGTGACCGTATGCCAGCGCCTGGCCCGGCAAACGCAGGACGATGCCTGAGACAGGCAAAGCACCAGCTTCCGCCTCACACTCCGGCCCTCGCTGGGGAAAGTGTCTGACAAGCAGTTACTACTTGGAAAGTAGTTGGAAAAACGGTTGCCACAAAGTGACAGACGGATGCTTTTGTTTGTCTTCATTATCATCATGCTGATAGCGGCTTTCTGCTTGATTGTTCCTGCGCATACCCTCCCCTCAAGGTCCACGGCGCCCCTCCAGGAAACCACACAGATACGGTTGGCGGTAACGGCGGGATCGGGAAGTCCCAGGTCGGAGGGGCCTGGCGGGCCTGGGCTGAGGTGAGGGCAGTCAGGCTGCGTTTACACAGCAGTGAACGGGGCTTCAGCGTCCAGTGGGAAGGCCCGGGACTCGCACTGCAGAGCAGCTCTGGCAGGGTCCTCCCGGCTGGCTGTGAGGTTGCCTGTGAGCCCGGATACCACTCATCCAGGCACTCGTTCCTTTTTTTTTTTTTTTTTGAGACGGAGTCTCGCTGGGCTCCCAGGCTGGAGTGCAGTGGCCTGATCTCGGCTCACTGCAAGCTCTGCCTCCCGGGTTCACGCCATTCTCCCGCCTCAGCCTCCCAAGTAGCTGGGACTACAGGCGCCCGCCACCACGCCCGGCTAGTTTTTTTTGTATTTTTAGTAGAGACGGGGTTTCACCATGTTAGCCAGGATGGTCTCGATCTCCTGACCTCGTGATCCACCCGCCTCGGCCTCGCAAAGTGCTGGGATTACAGGCTTGAGCCACCGCGCCCGGCCTGGCACTCGTTCCCTTAACACTGAGTGTCCACTGCGAACACAACGGTACATACACAAAGCCCCTACTAGGTGAGCTGACTTGCTAGGGAAGGAGATAACCAGCACAATGACATGTACGGAGTGAGGAAAAAACAAAAGCAATGAAGCGGTGGAGACGTTCTATTTTTAGACTGGGCAGTTAAGTAAGGCCTCACTAAACTGACTTTTGCTAAAATTTTTTCAAAAACTAAAATATATGTCATGCAAATATAAAATCCACATGTGTCAAGATTTTATTCCATTAGCTAATGATGAAAGATAGTAATTTTAAAGAGAAAAATTATTCTGATACTCGTTCAAACAGCAAGGGAGAATTTTATTCAGACCGTTACAATAGGGGTGAGAGATTGGGCTCAACTCCAAATCAACAAAGACAGCCAGAAATTTAAAGCCAAGGAGCAGAGTGTGGGGGTATCAGTGGATGGAAAATTACTAAGAGAATGGGCCAAGTGGGGTAGCTCAGGCCTGTAATCCCAGTGCTTTGGGAGGCCTAGGCAGGAGGATCACCTCTGCTCAGGAATTTGAGACTTCAGTGAGCTATGATCAAGCTCACTTTCAAAGAAATTTGAAATTTCAAAGAAAGAAAATTACTAATAGAATATATTAAGGGTACGGGAGAAGGAAAGAAGGAAGGAAGGGAGGGAGGAAAAATGACTAATAGGAGTAGGGGCTATAAGCTAAACAGGCCTTAAAAGATTCTTACTTAATGGAGGCCAAAGACTTAGACATCAAAGGTGAGAAATTCAAAGGTGAGAAATGAGTAACTTGATCAATATCAAGGCTGGCGGAATTCACACTAAACTGAATAGCAGGACTGTTTGCTAAGACGACTTTACAGGCCAAAGACAGGATAGGGGCCAAAGTGGAGGCCTAATCAAAAAGAGGAATCAGAGGAGTCTGACTAAAATTTGGTCAAGGAAGGTTTTTGTCAGTGACCTATACAAAGTTATCAATGTTACAACTAATTAAAAGGAGAATTTCAAGAGACTTTTAAAATAATAATTCAGCCAAATGAAGGCTGAAAAGAGGTTGCTAACAGATTAAAGTTGGGTTAATATCCTGAGTAATAAACTGTGATATTGGAAGTTGGGATTTCTACTTCAGGGTTATCTTTTCTTTGCCAGAGATAAATCAGTTGTGTCTCTTGACAAATTTTATTTGTATTGCTATCCTTGGTCTTGCTCTCAGACAGAAACCATTTTCCTTACTATTAGTTTTCTAAAAGTTAACCTCTACCTCACTACCAAGCTGCAAAATAGCCAAGTCAATAAAAACTAATAAAGGTGCACATACCAATGGAAACAATCCCACAAAGGGATTGATGGCTATTATGGTTATTTCCATATCTTACCCATGTGAATAATGCTGCAATAAACATGAGAGTGGAGGCATCTCTTCAACACGATGATTTCAATTACTTTGGATATATACCCAGTAGTGGGAGTGCTGGATCATATGGTAATTTTGTTTAAGTTTTATGAGGAGCTTCCATATTGTTGTCTATAATAGCTGTACTAATTTACATTCCCACCAACAGTGTGCAAGATTTCCCTTTTCTCCTCATCCTCACCAATGCTAGTTATCTTTCGTCTTTTTGATAATAGCCATTCTAACAGATGGAAGGTAATATCTCTTTTTTTTTTTTGAAACAGAGGTTCGCTCTTGTCACCCAGGCTGGAGTGCAGTGGCAAAATCTAGGCTCACTGCAACCTCCACCTCCCGGGTTCAAGCGATTCTCCTGCCTCTGCCTCCTGAGTAGCTGGGATTACAGGCATGCCCCACCACACCTAGCACAATTTTGTTTTTAGTAGAGACAAGGTTTCACCAAGTTGGAAAGGCTTGTCTTGAACTCCTGACCTCAGGTGATCCACCTGCCTTGGCCTCTCAAAAGTGCTGGGATTTATGGGCGTGAGCCACAGGGCCTAGCCAGAAGGTAATATCTCATTGTGGTTTTAATTTGCATTTCCCTGATGATTCCTGATATTAAGCATGTTTGCATATAGCTGTTGGCCATTTGTATGTCTTCCCTAGAGAAATGTCTATTCAGATTCTTTGCCTATTATTTAAGTGGGTTATTTGTTTTCGTATCATTGAGCAGTTTCTTTTTGATTCTGTACAAATTTTGGGATTGTTTTTTCTTCCCCAAAGGTATTTAAGGATTGCTTTTTCTATTTCTGTGAAAACTATCATTGGAATTTTTATAGGGATTGCATTGAATCTGTAGATTGCTCTGGTAGCATGGACATTTTAATAACATTGATTCCTCCAATCCATTAACATGAAATATCTTTCCATTTACTCATTTCTTCTTCAATTTCTTTCATTAATCTTTTATAGTGTTTAGTGTAAGCTCTTTCGCTTCATTGGTTAAATTTATTCTTAAGGCCGGGCGCGGTGGCTCAAGCCTGTAATCCCAGCACTTTGGGAGGCCAAGACGGGCGGATCACGAGGTCGGGAGATTGAGACCATCCTGGCTAACACGGTGAAACCCCGTCTCTACTAAAAAAATACAAAAAACTAGCTGGGCGAGGTGGCGGGCGCCTGTAGTCCCAGCTACTCGGGAGGCTGAGGCAGGAGAATGGCGGGAACCCGGGAGGCGGAGCTTGCAGTGAGCTGAGATCCGGCCACTGCACTGCAGCCTGGGCGACAGAGCGAGACTCCGTCTCAAAAAAAAAAAAAAAAAAAAAAAATTATTCTTAAGTATTTTATCTTTTTTTAGCTATTGTAAATGAGATTGTTTTCTTGATTTGTTTTCGGGATAGTTTACTGTTACTGTGTAGAAATGCTACTGATTGTGTATATTGATCCTCCAACTTTACTGAATTAATTTATTAGTTCTAACAGACTTTTTCAATGTAGCCCTTAGGGTTTTCTATATATGAGATAATGTATTCTTCTGCTGTTGGATGGAATGTCCTGTGTACATGTGTTAGGTCCATTTGGTCTAGAGTTTAGTTTATGTCTGATGTTTCCTTATTGATTTTCTGTCTGGATTATCTGTCCATTGCTGAAAGTGGGGTGTTTAATTCCCCTACTCTTATTATATTGCAACCTGTATCTCCTTTTACCTCTATTAATATTGCTTTATATATTTAGGTATCCCAATGTTGAGTGAATATATATTTATAATTGTATCTTTTTGCTGAATTGATCCCTTTATTTTTATGTAGTGACCTTATTTGTCTCTTTTTACAGTTTTTGACTTAAGGTTTTAAAGTTTATTTTATCTAAGTATAGCTGATCTTGCTGTCTTTTGGTTTTCATTTGCCTGGAGTATCTTTTTTTATCCCTTTACTTTCAGTATAGGTGTGTCTTCAGAAGTGAAGTGAGTCCTTTGTAGGCAACATACAGTTGGGACTTTTTTGTTTTTTTTAATTTATTCAGCCACTTTATGTGTTTTAATTGGAAAATTTAATCCATTCATATTCAAGTATTTTGAATTCTTTTTAAGCAATTTATACATCTCCATCTTTTAGAGTCAGTCACTGGTGCTTTATTTTGTCCCCTTGGTGATGCATATTTTTTTTTTAGAGATGGAGTCCCGGTCTCTCACCCAGGCTGTAGTACAGTGATATGATCTTGGCTCACTGCAACCTCTGCCTCCTGAGTTCAAGCAATTCTCCTGCTTCAGGCTCCCGAGCAGCTGGGACTACAGACATGCACCACCACACCTGGCTAATTTTTGTATGTTTTAGTAGAGATGGGGTTTCACCATATTGGCCAGGCTGATCTTGAACTCCTAACCTCAAGTGATCCGCCCTCCTTGGCCTCCCAAAGTGCTGGGATTACAGGCGTGAGCCACCACGCCCAGCCGGTGATGCATATTTCTAATTGTTCTTGATTCTTCCATGCATTGGTGTGTGCATATTTGAAGAAATAGCTACTTATTCCATTTTTTGAAGACTTGATTATCTAAAAACACCCTTTATCTATCAGTCAGCCTGTCCAGAAATTCTGGGCAGGCTGCCTGTTGTGGCCAATGGGTGAACTTGCTGCTTAAGTCCTCGGGTTGGCTGGTCTAGTGACTGGATGAACGGGCGGGCAGGACTGAAGGCTGGATCCACTAGGGTGGACCTGTTGATTGGATTTGCTGGGGTGGACCTGGAACCTGTGTCCTTTGTGGCAAACCTGAATCCCAGGTCTACAAGGGCTGACTTGCCACTGGAGTGGGCCTTGAGCCTGAGTCTGCAGGGACCAGCCAGATACTGAGATGGGGCTGGAGTCTGTGTCCCCGAGCCTAAGTCCATAGGAGTAAACCTATGTCCTGAGTTCACAGAGGCTGGCTTGGAGGCCTGAATCTGCAGCAGTATCACTGGATCCTCTGTCCACAGAGGCTGGCCTGGCTCCAGGGTCTGCTGGGGTGGCCTGGACCCCAACTCCACTGGAGCCTGGGATTATACGTACTTACCAGGTACCTGGATCCACGGGGGCTGGCCTGAAGCCTAGATCTACAGGGGTTGGCCTGAAGGCTAAGGGGGTGTGTGTGTGTGTGTGCTCTTTTGGAGACTAGGTCTTTAATGTCTAAGGGTGTTGACCTGGTGCTGGAGGCTAGATGTGCTAACTTGGCTCTGGGGTGGGCCTGAAGCCTGGAGCTGCAGAGACAGGCCTAGGACCTTGGGCTACCGGGGTCAGCGTGACCCTGGGGTATGTCTGGAGACTGAGTCTATAGGGCCTGGCCTGGTGCTTGGGTGAGCTTGAAGGCCTGTGCCACTGGTGCTGACCTGGTGCTGGAGTGGGCCCAGAGGCCAGAGACTGAGTCCCTGGTCTGGAACCTGGGGATGCAGGATCCAGCTTGGGGCCAGGCACGCTTGAAGGCTCAGACCTCATGTACTGGCCTAGAGTCTGGGGATATGGGGGCCTTCCTGGTGCTGGATTTGACTTGGGTGGGCTCAGTGTTAGGGTCCAAGGCAAAGTCCAGTGCTCACTTCTCTCTTCTTTCTCCAAGTGGAAAGTATCTCTCTCTGCTGTGCTGCTTGAGGTTGAAGAACGGGTGATGTAGGCAAATGTAAAACTGTCCTTCCTACCATCTTCGATGCCCCTCTTCCTTTTTGTGTTTTTTGTTTGTTTGTTTTGACAGCGTCTGGCTCTTTCACCCAGGCTGGAGTACAGTGGTGCAATCCTGGCATCTTGACTCACCACACCTTTGCCTCCCAGGCTCAAGCCATCCTCCCACTTCAACCCTTTGAGTAGCTGGAACTACAGGTGTACACCACCACACCTAGATAATTTTTGTATATTTTTTGTAGACATGGGGTCTCCTGAACTCAACCAATCCACCTGCCTCAGCCTTCCAAAGTGCTCAGATTACAGGCATGAGCCACCATGCGCGGCCAATGCCGCTCTTCTTATTTCTTTGCTATATCCAGGTGCTGTGGTCTGTGGTCTCTCGTCTGGTTTCCTTACTTCTTTTTTTTTTGGGGCAGAGTTTTACTCTTGTTGCCCAGATTGGAGTGCAATGGTGCAATCTCAGCTCACTGCAACCTCCGCCTCCCGGGTTCAAGCAGTTCTCCTGCCTCAGCCTCCCTAGTAGTTGGGATTACAGGCATGTGCCACCTACACTGGCTAATTTTGTATTTTTAGTAGAGACGGAATTTCTCCATGTTGATCAGGCTGGTCTCGAACTCCCAACCTCAGGTGATTCCTCCTGCCTCAGCCTCCCAAACTGCTGGGATTACAGGCATGAGCCACCATGCCGGGCCATGGTTTCCTTACTTCTTGTGAAAATATTTTCATTTGTGAATAGTAGTTCAAATTGATGTATCTACAGGGGTATAGGAAATGGAGAATCCTGGACCGGGCACAGTGGCTCATGCCTGTAATCCCAGCACTTTGGGAGGCTGAGGCAGGAGGAATCACCTGAGGTCGGGAGTTTGAGACCAGCCTGACCAACATGGTGAAACCCTATCTTTATTACAAATACAAAAAATTAGCTGGGTATGATGGCACGGGCCTGTAATCCCAGCTACTCGGGAGGCTGAGTCAGGAGAATTGCTTGAACCCGGGAGGTGGAGGTTGCAGTGAGCCAAGGTCGCAGCATTGTACGCAAGCCTGGGTGACAGAGCAAGACTCTGTCTCAAAAAAAAAAAAAAAAAAAAAAAAAGAAAGAAAGAAAGAAATGGAGAATCCTTTTCTGTCATCTTGTTCTATCCCTAAGGTGGTCAATTTTTTATCACTTTGGAGTCCTGTCTGAAGGGAGAAAGTGAAAAATGGAGGAGGGTTGTTTTCTATTACCCTCATATCCTAATGCTTCTGGTGGCCTATTTGGCCTTCAAACCCTGCTGGCCAGCCTGACCTCACCTCCCTGTCTCCCATACGCCCCAGCAAGCTTGGTGCCTTTTCCTAAAGGTGCTTGATCTGTCTTTGTTCCTTTTACCTTGCCCAGAAAACTCCCTTGCTCTAGCTGAGCCCCATGGACCAGGGATGCTGCAGAGAATAAAACAAATTATCTGTCCTCAAGATGCTCAGATTCCAGTAGAAAGACCTAGAATAAATAAAATAATTATTTGGTGGGGATGGGTAGTGATACTTACTGTTGAGAAAAATAACGCATAGAAAGAGGTTAGGGAGAGATGCAAGTGCTTCAGAAGGTCTCTCAGTATGTGGCATTTGAGCAGAAATTTCAAGAGTCAAGGAGTGACTAGATAAAATATCTGAGGGAAGAGGGCTCCAGGGAAAGAGAAGAGCAGAAGAAAATGCCAACAAGGAATGCAAAACAGACAATATGCTGAAACTGAGTGAGAGGGCCTGGTGCTAGCCTCTGGATTGACAATGAGCGAAAAGGAAGGTTTTGAGCTGTGTGATAAGATCTTTCCTGCTTTTCAAGGATCCCCTGAGCTGGTTATGGTGGTTCATGCCTGTAATCCTGACTCATGCCGTAATCCCAAAGCTTTGGGAGGCCAAGGAGGGAGGATCACTTGTGCCAGGAGTTTGAGACCAGCCTGGACAAACATAGCGGGAGGCCATCTCTACAAAAAATTTAAAGAATTTGCTGGGCATGTTGGCACATACCTATAGTCTCAGCTACTTGGGAGGTTGAGATGGGAGGATTGCTTGAGCCAGGACTTCAAGGATGCAGTGAGCTGTGATTGTGCCACTGCATTCCAGCCTCAGTGATGGAACAAGATACTGTCTCAAGAAAGAAAAACAAAAAGGATCCTCTGGCTGCTGTGTGGAGGGTAGACTCTAGAATACAAGAGTAAAGCAGCGAGAACAGTTGAGAGGTGCTGCAAGCCACATTGGTCTGGACTGGATGGAAGCAGGCCGGGTGGTGAGCAAGACTTGAATTCTGGGTGTATTTTGCAGGTAGAGCTAATAGGATTTGTTGATGTGCAAGAAGTAAATGAGCCACAAAAAGGATTTTTTGGCCTGAGCAATAGAAGGAAAAACCTCATCAGTTACTGACAAAGGGAAGGCTAAGGGGAGGCAGATTATGGAGGAGAGAGAGTTCAGTTTGACCTTCCAGTTTGAGATACCTAATAGATATGTCAAGTAAGCAGTGAGGAACAATCCTCTGGAGTCCAGGGCAGAGGTGATGCTTTGTGATCAAGTCCTGTCCATTTAGTTTTCAAGGTAAAGCATCTTTCATTATGGTCTGGCCTAGGGGAAAAAGCATGGTGTAGTTAGCCTCTGCATGAGTACCCAGAAAGTCTAAATATAGTCCAAAGGCTTGAAATAAATATAGGCTTGAAGCCCAAGGCCCTAATCTAGTGGATCACAGTCTCTGCTTAGGGCTCCAAATGGGATGTTTAGTCACGAGCTGTTTTAGGTGCTCCTGGAGAGAGTGAACTGAAGACTAACAATGAGGAAAGGGGAGACAGAGAATTCTTTAGTCCCAACCATGTTTCCCAGTTCTCACTGGTGGGAAGGGCTTCATTTCTAACCAGCTGAATGAGCAGTGTGAGGAGGGTAAGATCTACCAGGTCCTGGTGGGTGGAAGCATGGAGAGAGAGCAAGAGAACAACCCAAAAATAGTCTGGTGAGTGGACTAAACAGGAGGGGAATGCAGCAGGAGTAGAACTAGAAGAAATGTCTTCAAATTGTTGGTAGCTCACAAACTCTTCTGTATTAGAAGCTTAATGCTGGAAGATGGCTGAAGAGAAATGGTTGGGTTCATTTTTTAGCCCAAATGCAAAACTTTTTAGGTACAGAGGGAGGAAATGAGATGAGGCAAGAAAAAGGGGAGAAGATGAAGGAGAGAAAGAGGGGGCAAAATTATGCAATGAGAGAGTCAGAGGGGAGGAGGAGGAAGGGCAATTAGAAGTAAAACAGAAGGAACAACATTAGAGCACCCAGGCTGTTCGTGTTGAGGGGCACCTGCAGGTCAATGCTGGTTTGCCCTCAGCCCTCATCTCGGCCTCCCTCCTGTGCCCATTGGCCGAGGCAGCAGGCGGCTGGCATGTCAGTGCTGCCCGAGTGTGCGCACACCTGGCCCGGTTGCAGTAGCGCCGGCCTTGGCCTCAACTTTGCTCTGAGATCAGACTGGGCACTGGGAACGGGGAGCAGCCAGGCAGTGGGAGCAAGCATTTCAGAGCCCGTGGAGCAGGCACCAGGAGCGGGGAGAGACCAGGCAGCACAGCCAGGCATGTCTGGGCCTGCGCGGGCAGAGGGGCCGCCCCTGGAGACTGAAGAGATGCCTGGGTCTGCAGCCACAGCTTGAGCCGCAGTAGCTCTGCCTGGGAGGGCGGGGCTCCTGGCTGCTTCTGGCCCCCAAGAGCACAGGGAGGCCTGGGTCCGCAGCCACAGCAGGGCGGCAGCAGCTGCACCCAGGAGCGCCAAGCTCCCACCCAGTCAACTCAGGAGCGGGCGGGGCTTCTGCCTGTTCCTGGCTCCCACTCGCTTCCTGCAGCGGGCCGCCTCCCCCACCGCAGCCAGCACACGGCAGTGGCCACTCTAGACGGGCTGCTGCTGCCATCAGCACAACCACAGCGAGGGGCGCAGGCACTGCTTCAGCACCAGGAGCAACGTGTCGCTCCGCGGCCGGCGTCGCGAGCTCCACAGCGGCAAGCACCCCCCAGACGCCGAATTTCCCAGGGCCAGTCTCTTGGCGGCTGGCTTCCTCCTCCTTCACGTCGTCTGCCCTCCGGCCCGGAGCCAAAGCTAACAGCACCAACCCAGGCAGCTGGGCCAGCCAGGAGCAAGGGCAAGGGCATCTCTTTTTTTTTTTTTTTTTTTTTTGAGACGGAGTCTCACTCTGTCGCCCAGGCTGCAGTGCAGTGGCCGGATCTCAGCTCACTGCAAGCTCCGCCTCCCGGGTATGTGCCATTCTCCTGGCTCAGCCCCGCGAGTAGCTGGGACTACAGGCGCCCGCCACCGCGCCCGGCTAGTTTTTTGTATTTTTTAGTAGAGACGGGGTTTCACTGTGTTAGCCAGGATGGTCTCGATCTCCTGACCTCGTGATCCGCCCGTCTCGGCCTCCCAAAGTGCTGGGATTACAGGCTTGAGCCAGCGCGCCCGGCCAAGGGCATCTCTTATATACCACTCCGCCCTACCTGGGCCACACGGCATCACAGAGGGCCGAGGTCCGCCGCACTAGGGCGTCATCAGACTCAGGGTAGAGGCATCACCCTTCAGTTGTCAGGGGCTCAGGAGAAACGGAATTGCACTCCCAGCAATGATGACTGGTTGGAGGATGAAGACACCAGTCACTGAGAGGATGAGAGCTGAGAAAGAGAGAGAATTCATGCAAATACTTGGAGCCTGGGCTGGGCGGAGGGCGTCCGGGGGTCTCGTGGAATTTGGGGCACAAAGTCCTGAAGGAGTGTTCCTTTTCCCACTGGGAATACCTCTCAGGATTTGAGGGCAGTGGGTTGACTCAACTTGTGTAGCAATTTGGCTCATTCCTCCCTGGACCCGGGGAATGGAAAGTAGTTTTTCTCTTTGGAGAGAAGATACTAAAAGTTCAGAGGGTACAGCAATATTAGATTTGGCTATGCCAAGACAGGAGATAAGAAGAGTGCTATGGTGCCATGCGTAGTCCAGGAAAAATAAATGTTATGAAGATAAATGTGTCCTCCACATGGAGCCTTTGATGTGTATAAAAGAATTGGCAGTTTCAGCAGTCTGCAAACTGTATAGCTCAACGGTCATAACATTATCAATAGCTTGCATTTAATCTTAGCCTTTGTAATGGGATGCTAAGATGGAATTCAAGGTCTCAGACTGCAATGAGGTCACTAAAGGCAGAGAACCAATGTTTACAGATAACCCCTCCTTAGAATGTTAGCACTCCTTTGCAGCAATTACAAAGGAAGGGGCTGGTGACTGTTTTTGAGAGAGTTGGCTCATTCCTTACCTAGATGATATAAGAAATTAAAAAGAGGCTGAGAGATTTATTTGGAGAGGGTTATTGAAGAGCTGGGCATTGGCAGTAGTTTCATTTTATTATTTTATTTTATTTTATTTATTTATTTATTTATTTATTGAGACAGAGTCTTGCTCTGTCGCCCAGGCTGGGGTGCAATGGCTGGATCTCAGCTCACTGCAAGCTCCACCTCCTGGGTTTACGCCGTTCTCCTGCCTCAGCCTCCTGAGTAGCTGGGACTACAGGCGCCCGCCACCTCGCCCAGCTAGTTTTTTGTATTTTTTAGTAGAGATGGGGTTTCACCGTGTTAGCCAGGATGGTCTCGATCTCCTGACCTCGTGATCCACCCGTCTCGGCCTCCCAAAGTGCTGGGATTACAGGCTTGAGCCACCGCGCCCGGCCTCATTTTATTATTTTAAAGAAGATCAAACCAAGAGAATCAAGAATGTTCTTGAACCTCAAAGTGAGACCCAACATTCTAAGAGTAACCAAGAGTTATAAGACCTTTCATTCCCTTTGATGAAATCACAAGGATTTTGCAGATATCTTTTAGGGACCTTGAGGAAAGGATAAAGTTTGCTCTTGATGGAGTCCTGCTCTTTTGATGTAAAAGTTACACTTTCATTAATGAGTAAAGTAGCTGGGACATCTTCTTTCCTACCTTACACTAGTCAGACAAGTAGGTTGAGTCACTGATACCACAAATCAAAAGGAATATGCACAGCACACACTGGGCTCACCCTAAGGGTGTTCATGTTTGGACACCATGTCATTTGATATATTTAGGCTGCAGAGGAGAAGGCTGGGCTAGTCAACAATCATCGTATACCAATAACAAACACACAGACAAGTCCCTGAGATGATTTCAGAAAGTAAGTGCCACAAAGAAGATACAATAGGGCACAGTGAAGTAGACCATGACTGAGGAAAGGAAGCTTTCTGAATAAGGGATTTCATAGCTGAGTGGGTGATCTTATATAGAGATTCACATGACAATAAGGGAGCAAACAGATGAAAAGTTGGGTGGTGGGCTGGGGGACGGGGTGGGGGCTGTGGGGAGAAATGAGTGCTGCAGAGACAAAAGAACTCCCTCCAGCATACATGGCACACTTGAGAAATAGCAAAAAGGTGGGAGGACAAAGTGGGAAAAGTTGGGGGATGATGCCAGAGAAGAAGCCAAGGGCCAGATTAAGTTGGGCCTTGAGGCCACGATAAGGGTTTTGGATTGCACTGGAGACCACTTACAGATTTTAAGCAAAAGATTTGATCTTTGAGGAAATCATCCCTGCTTTGTGAGGGTACAAGTTAAAGTAGGAGGCAGATCCATTAGGAAGATGTAGCCATAGACCAGGTGAGATGATAGTGGTATCGTAGGCTTAAAAATAGTCCTGGAAAAGATATCTGTGTCCTAATCCCCAGAACATGTGGAGATTACTTTTATTTTATTTTAGATGGAGTCTTGCTCTGTCACTCATGCTGGTGTGCAGTAGCACAATTTCGGTTCACTGCAACCTCCTCCTCCCAGGTTCAAGCAATTCTCCTGCCTCAGCCTCCGGAGTAGCTGGGATTACAGGTCCATGCCACCATGCCCAGCTAATTTTTTTATTTTTATTTTTTGTATTTTTAGTAGAGACAGGGTTTCACCATGTTGGCCAGGCACATCTCGAACTCCTGACCTCAAGTGATCCACCCGCTTCAGCCTCCCTAAGTGCTGGGATTACAGGCGTGAGCCACCATGTGCAGCCAATTACTTTATATGGCAAATACTTTACAGAAGTAATTGCTTTAGGATACTGAGATGAAGTGATTATTTGGATTATAAGGATGGACTCTAAATGCATTCACAAGCATCCTTGTAAGAGAGAAGCAGAGGGAGATTTGGCACAGAAGGAGGCAATGTGACCTCAGAGACAGAGATTGGAGTGATGTGGCCACAAGTCAGAGAATGCTGGCCACCATTAGAAGCCAGAAGAAGCAAGGAAAGGGTTCTCCTCTAGAGCCCTTATATGGCCCGTGGCCCCGCTGATGCCTTGATCTGGATTTTTGGCCTCCAGAACCATGAGAAAATAAATCTGCCTAAAGGGAGCAAGTTTGTGGCTGAAAACAACACAATTTATTACAACAGTTACAGAAAATTAATACCAGTGGCTTGGAGTAGGGTTTTAGCAATTGAGAGGGTCGGAAGTGATTGGATTTAAGATAAATTTTTGGAGACAGGATCAACAAGATTTGCTGATGTATATAGTTTAGGTGTCATAAAAGGCAAATAAGACTGATTCCCTTTTTTTCTGAGCAAGGGGGTGGATGATGACATCGTTTACTGACATGGTGGAGGGTACAGGCGTTATTGTTACATGTTTGCCATATTTATGTTGGAGAAAATATCAGCTATCATGTGTCAGTGCTCTCTACATGCCAGGCACTGTCCTAAATTCGTTACATGTGTTAGCTCAGTTAACACAGGTAAGTCAAGTGGGCAGTAAGATATATGACTGGAGTTGAAAGAAGGCTAGGCTAGGAGCCATCGTGTATTTAAATCCACAGACCTAATTAGATCACCCAAGAGAACATCTGCAGACGAGAGAAGATCTGGTTCAAGGCCTGAGCCAGGGCACACTTCATCTTTTGGCAGAACAGAGGGAATGGATCCAAAAAAAGGAAAGAGGGAGCCAGTGAGGAGGGTGGAAAACCAGGAGCATAGGAAGTCACAGAAGTAAAACTGGGGCCAAAAAGTGTAGAGGGAGCCATAAGCATGAGGAAGACGCGAGCTACATGGTCGCGCTCTTTCTAGGGCAGGGAGGCGGACAGAACTGACAGCTGCTATGTGGCAAGATGACCGTCGCCAGTGACCCTGTGGAGCGCCACTGCAGTGGCTGGGCGGGGAGGAAAGCTCCATCAGGGCCGTTTGAAGAGAAGAGGATGGGAAGCGAGAGTCCACAGAGCATGTAGGCGACTTTGAGGAGGAATCCTGATGCTAATAGAAGTGGGCTGTGACTGTGGGACTCTGCGGTCAGAGGGCTCCAGCTGGCTTTCAAAGTGTCTGGTTCTGCATCACGTTTGCGGGCGGCAACTGTGAGGGGGAAATGGAAGGTGAATGCAAAACTGGAACAAGCGAAGAGGCAACGCCCCAGACAGGCCGATGGGCTGGGGCTGGAGCGCAGGAGGCCTGACCCTGTCTCTTCCACTTTCCCTCAAACCTTTGGTCACCAAGCGCAGACGCTCACCACAGAAGCGACGCAACCACAATTGCCGCGGGGCTCCGTGACACGCGCGGGCGACTCGAGTCGGGGAACCACGGTTCCCGGCGGGCGTTGCGCGGGGCACCCAGTGCGCAGGCGCACGCCGTCGGCCTCCGACTCGCCCCTCCCTCTGGGGCGCGGGCCTCAGTTCCGGGATGCCGCAGCCGACGCCGAGAAGCACCGTTTCTTCTTAAAAGAGAAACGCTGCGCGCGCGAGGTGGGCCCCTGTCTTCCAGCAGCTCCGGGGCTGCTCGCCTCGCCCGGGAGGCGCAGGCGCAGGCGCAGTCGGGGTGAGGGCGAGTGGGGGCGCACAGGTAATGTCGGGGTGGGGGTGGGTCGCGACGGGGTTCTGGGCAACCTGGGAGGTGCCATTGGGATTGGTCCGCTCCACTCACTGCCAGCATTAAGTGGGGGTGCCCAAGACGGGGTGGGGGGCGCCTTCCAGGCCTCTGACCCCGGCCCCACCGTCACTCGTCCCAACTGTGAAGAGCGCTCCCAGGAGCACGCCAGGACGCGACCTTTCCTTCCCCTACAAAGCGGTAAAGGCCGCTGCCCTCTTCAAGATGAAATGTGTGGACCCCTCCAGCCCAGTTGAAATTTCCCGTGAAAGTCTCTCGCCCCTTCCCCACGGCTCCACTTCAGTGGACTGGAGGGCGCAGGCCTTTGTTCTGCCTGCTTGTGTCTGCCGGCCTCCCCCCCGACGACACCCACATGGTAGCGCTGAGCTTCCACACCCTGTAGCGCAGAAGGACGGGGTTTGCTCCACACCTGCCACTGCTGTTGAAATAGTTTAGTCTTGCCCCGGAATTGCATAGATCAGTGAGTCTTCCTCACTGATGAGGAAACTGAGGCCCCAACGACAGGTGGAGCCGGGTCCTCGACCCCCAGGATCGGCTGGGCGCTGAAGACATCTTCCACCCTCCAGCCTCTGGTGCACATGGCTTCCTCCCCGGCGGTGGACGTGTCCTGCAGGCGGCGGGAGAAGCGGCGGCAGCTGGACGCGCGCCGCAGCAAGTGCCGCATCCGCCTGGGCGGCCACATGGAGCAGTGGTGCCTCCTCAAGGAGCGGCTGGGCTTCTCCCTGCACTCGCAGCTCGCCAAGTTCCTGTTGGACCGGTTAGGGGCCGGGAGAGGGGCTTGGGGGAGGGTACCCAGGCAGCAGCCCCTAGCCTCCTCTCCAGGGCCTGTCCTGCTGCTCTTTTCCACCCTCAGGTTTCTCACTGTACCAGGACGGCCTGTGTGACTTGTGGCCTCCCAGGGTCCTGCTCCCCTCCTCATGGTCTCAGCGAATAGCGGCCCTTAGGGCTGGCCCCTTACATGTGTGAGTGCCCAGGGCCGAGGGTGGCTGGCCACCTGAGTCCTGACCTGCCTCTTCTCCTCCTGGCAGGTACACTTCTTCAGGCTGTGTCCTCTGTGCAGGTAGGTAGGGGATGGCAGGGGGTGAGAGCCAGAGGGAAGAGGGGCCACAGGGTGACCCAGAAACACCCTCCTTTCAAAGGGAGCCCTGAGTGAGTTTGGGAAGGGTGGGGTGAGTTGGGGAGCACGGGGTAGTTTGATGGGAGCAACCTCTGGGTGGGGAAGGGAGCAATGTCTCAGGATCCAGTGTGTCTAGGTTCTGAAGAATGATAAATTGGACTGTGGCTGAGGTTGCCCTGGGGTTTGAGGGAACAGGGCTCCCTGGGTATGGCTTTCCAGGGTGAGAGGAGGAGACTTCCCAGTTCAGCCTGACTGCTTCCCCCACCCCTCCAGGTCCTGAGCCTTTGCCTCCAAAACGTCTGCAGTATCTGGTGCTCTTGTCTCATGCCCACAGCCGAGAGTGCAGCCTGGTGCCCGGCCTTCGGGGGCCTGGCGGCCAAGATGGGGGGCTTGTGTGGGAGTGCTCAGCAGGCCATACCTTCTCCTGGGGACCCTCTTTGAGCCCCACACCTTCAGAGGCACCCAAGCCAGCCTCCCTTCCACATACTGCCCGGAGAAGTTGGTGTTCTGAGGCCACGAGTGGGCAGGAGCTTGCAGGTAGGCTGGGAAAAAGCAGAGTTGTGGAGAAAAGGGAGGAAAGAGGTTTCCCATTTTCTGTAGCTCAGAACCCTGTTCTCTAAAAATCATCCTTTTTCAATGGAAAAACTCTATGTTGACAAAGAAATATATCATCAAATACATTGTTGGGCACGAAAAGCAGAACAAAATACAGTGTATGGTATGCTATCATTGGTGAAAAATACAAATAAGGGGAAAATGAGTGTGTGTGTGTGTAAGTACTTGTGAATGTATAACATATCTCTGGAAGGCACATAGGAAACCAGGTTGCCTGTGGGAAGAAGTAGGCGATGGGGGGACAGTATTGGAAAGGAGATTTTTGACTGTATAGTTTTGTGAACTGTGTGAATATCATCTCTGAAATAGAACAGCTCCTCCTACTCCAATAGCCTCTGCTCCCTCCTCCTCAAGAGTCTCTGCCTGGGTGCAGTGGTTCACACCTATAGTCCTAGCACTCTGGGAGGCTGAGGCAAGAGGATTGCTTGAGCCCAGGAGTTTGAGACCAGCCTGGGCAACACAGTGAGACCCTATCTCTATTTAAAAAAAAAAAAAAAAAAAGGAGTCTCCCATCACTTCAGACCTTAGAACTTTACATGTCCTCATCCCTTGAGTCCAGAGTTCCTTCCCTTTTGACTTTGCCTGTCCCACAGATTTGGAATCTGAGCATGATGAGAGGACTCAAGAGGCCAGGTTGCCCAGGTGAGGATGTGGGTAGGAGGGAAAGGGCGGAATTGCATAGATGGTAGGATGAGGGAGCAGGACCTCAGACTTGCCTTCTTTGGGCCTGCAGGAGGGTGGGACCCCCACCAGAGACCTTCCCACCTCCAGGAGAGGAAGAGGGTGAGGAAGAAGAGGACGATGATGAGGATGAAGAGGAGATGCTCAGTGATGCCAGCTTATGGACCTACAGCTCTTCCCCAGATGAGCAAGTTGGGGTTGAGGGAGAATGCTGAGCAGAGCAAGAGAGGGAGGCAGCTGGCCTGGCAGTTCATAGCTTTACAGACTAGAGGGAAGGGCTTGGTGTGGAGGGAAGGGTGGGTTTTGAGGAAGGCAAAAAGAACTAGGGGCTTTGAACTGCGTGGGTGAAAAGGGGTGAAGTCAGGCGCAGGGAGATTGAGGGCTGAAAGCAGATATGAATGGGGAGCCTAGGGTGGGGGTAGGGTTGTTTCAGGTTTGAGGTCTTTTCAGTTTAGGGGCTAGGGTCGGGCTGGGGCTAGCTGACTGCCCAGAGAGTTAATGCCATCTTCCTCTTTGTTCTCCTTTCAGTAGTGAGCCTGATGCCCCCAGACTACTCCCTTCCCCTGTCACCTGCACGCCTAAAGAGGGGGAGACACCACCAGCCCCTGCAGCACTCTCCACTCCTCTTGCTGTGCCGTCCTTGTCAGCGTCCTCACTGGGTTCCAGAGCTCCTCCACTTGCAGAAGTCGGGGTGCAGCCAGAGCTCAGCAGGACCCCTCAAGCGGCCCAGCAGACTGAGGCCCTGGCCAGGTAACCTGATGGCTGAGACAGAAAGGGCAGGGGCGTTCTGGGATGTGGCCCTCCCTCGAGGCCCTCTGCTCCCTCTTTGCTGCCCATAGCACTGGGAGTCAGGCCCAGTCTGCTCCAACCCCGGCCTGGGATGAGGACACTGCACAGATTGGCCCCAAGAGAATTAGGTAGGACTTGGGGAGATGGGGTTCTGGGGAGGGCCCACAGGAGGGAGGCAGAGAAGGGCAGGCAGGAGTCATCCTGCTCCTCTCCATTCTTCTCCCCAGGAAAGCTGCCAAAAGAGAGCTGATGCCTTGTGACTTCCCTGGCTGTGGAAGGATCTTTTCCAACCGGCAGTATTTGAATGTGAGGGGCACAGGTTGGGGCCTGTGTGGCTGCTGGGGTGAGGGAAAAGGGCTAAAAGAGAAACTGAGGAAAAGGATCTTAAGGCATGGGAGGATTCAGAGCTGGGAAGCAGAGGGTTATGAGGGACATGCAGAGCTTTCCTATAATTAGTAATCATTGAGTCAGACAACTGGTAGATGAAACCATGCCTCAGGCGCACAGAGCCGCGGCCCTCTACTGCTTGTTCCGTGGAGGCCACACAGAGATGAAGTGGCATGCATCAGGCTCCCCTGGAGGTGCTGACAGTCCTGGGCACTTGACATGTGTGAAGTCTTCTGGTTCTCACAATATCCCCATGGATTAGGTGCTGATATTATTCCCACTTTGCAGACAGAAAGGTTAGGCGTTGCTCAAGGCTCTTCAGCTAGTGTGTCTTAGTGCTAGGGTTCTGAGCCTGGTGGCCTGGCTTCAGAGTCCATGCCTGGGCTGCCTCATCTCCTGGCTTGAGAGGCTATTCCTAGAGTGAAGTGGGCTAGGAGATGGTCCTGTCCCCAATCTTACTCGCTGGCTGAGAAATTTGAGGCACAGAGGGGGAAGGGTCCAATCCCTACAGTCAGACAGAGCACTTGGAACAGCAGGTGCCAAGGCTGGGGAGGGCCACAGACACTGCGATGGAGGTGAGGGTAGAAGACGGGGAGAGTGCTGCCCACAGGAGATGACAGAGGAGTCAAGTGAAAAGGGAGAACGACCGGGATGACAGGGCAGCTCTAGGCTGCGAAGAGCATTCAGCAGGGCATGTCAGACCTTCTGGAGTCTGTTATGGAGGAGACCAAAGCAGCCCCTGGAAGTGTAACTGTGGAAAAACGGGATTCTAAAGAAGGGGACAGCCCATGCAGTTTAGTGAGCGAGGATGCCAACTTAGGCCAGTGAAAAGAGAAATGACTTCGATATTTAGGAGTTAAGGTTGAAGAGCCTGTTACCCTTAATAGTGTTCTAGGTTGAGTGTGTGTGTGTGTGTGTGTGTGTTTCCCAAGCAGATTTAGAAGAAAATCATATAAATATCCATGGCGAAGTATTAAAAAGCAGGCAGTTGGGGAGATACTGTTGCACGTGAATATTGACATTAAATAGGATCATCATACTTACCCAAACTGCTTTCCCCTCCGCAGCAGGTAGTGCATTCATGATTAGGTGAACCAGGGGTGTCACCCAGAGTGATACTTTGTACAGGGAACATTGCAGGGTGAGAGTGTGACAAGGAGCTGAGATCATGGAAGTCAAGCACAGAACAGGGTGACAGGAGAGTTGAGTGGTCAGGATGGGATGGGCGTGGGGCTCATGGTGGAGGTGAGGACTGAGCCTCAAGGAAATGAGCCATGACAGGGAGAACTGCTGGGGCACAGGGCCAGGAAGGGGACAGAGGAGCATGCCTGCTGGGTCAGCTCAATTGATCTCCCTGTGGGGGGTGGCTATCCTTTTGCCTCTTCTCTCCCTACCACCCACTTCCTTCTCTAGCACCACAAAAAGTACCAGCACATCCACCAGAAGTCTTTCTCCTGCCCAGAGCCAGCCTGTGGGAAGTCCTTCAACTTTAAGAAACACCTGAAGGAGCACATGAAGCTGCACAGTGGTGAGTGGTGGAGCTCCACCTTCCTCTGGGCCCCGTCACCCCGGGCTCTGGGTTTCTTCACCTCCCCCTCTACGGGGTCCTGGCAGCTCCCACTCTGTGGGTTTCTTCACCTCCCTCCGAGGGATGACTCTCACTCATCCTGCATGCCCTGTGTGTTGAACACCTGCTTGTTTTAAACTGTTCTGGGTACTGGGTACAGCAATGAACAGAGTAGGCAGCGCTAACCCTCTTGAGACATCCACTTTAGTGATCCAGGGCTATGAAGAAAAGTGGAAGCTAGGGAAACGAGGAGAGCATAAGGAGGAGTTGCTATTGTAGAAAGAGAAGATGCTTTGAGTAAAGACTGAAGTGAAGTGAGGAATGGAGACCTGCACCTTATAGACTATGGACAGCGCCTGTGGGAAGGCCCTTAGGTGGCATCTGGGTGACATGTTCCAGGAATAGGAAGGCCAGGAGCTGAGAAAGGAAGAGAAGTCACATAGTTGGTGGATGCCTCAGACCATCCACAGGACAGTGTGGCGTCTGCTTTAAGTGAGATGGGTGCCGTCGCAGTCTTGAATGGCAGAGGGACATGGCTGACTTTTTAAAAAACCATTGTGGCTGCTGTGTGAATAGGGGGACCTCAGATGAGCAGAACCAGGGCACTCAACTGTGAGATGACTGCAGAGATGCGCAAGAGGGCAAGGTGGTGCCTGGATTTGCTGGTAGCAGCTGAGTCAGTGAGGAGTGGCTGGAGGCCAGTGTGTGTGCAGATGCAGCCAAATGGGCTGCTGTGGGAAGGATGGGTTGGCTACAGCCGAGTGGGCAGGGAGGAGTTGGGTAATTTGGAGGATTCCAGCCTCAGCAACCATGCCGAAGGTGATGTGATTTTTCTGAAAACAAGGGAGAAATGGTCTTGGGAAGGGAGATTTGATTTGAAACGTGCTAATTAAACATCCAGGAGATGTGAATGTGGAGATCAGGGAAGATGTCCGGCAAAAATACAAATATAAATGTGTGGGTCATGAGCATATGGGTGGTATTTAGAGCCATGAGGCCAGAGTGTCCCTAGATAGAGGAAGTGAGTGTCATGGCACTCCAGCCATCAGAGGACAAGCCAGGTGAGTAGTGAGGAAGATGGAGAGAGTGGTATCTGAGGAGCTGAGTATAGAAAATGCTTCAGGGAGGAAGGGGGGATGATTGCCAGTGCGACAGGCCAAATGTGAGCTGGGAACAGGTGACCAGATGTGCGTTCAAGGCAGAGTGGAGACAGCAAGTATGGACAGCTCTGTGTTTTGCTCTGAGGATGGGCAGAGAAATGGAGCCTTAGCTGGAAGGCTGTGGGCTCAGGGCACAGAGATGGGAATGATTCCATAGAGAAAGGCTTACTGCTGATGCTGGAGTGGAGTGGGGGACCTCAAGTGAGAAGGGGTCAGTCTTGAGGGGCACAGTGGAGGGCTGCCGGGGGGAACAGTTTGAGTAGTTGTTTATATAGGCACAGATGCAAGTTGAATAGTGGATTTGGTGGGCAGAAGATGTGGGTGTTCTAGTTTCTTGGCGACTTTAGAAACGAGCCCTGCTGAGTAAGGCTGGTAGGCTGGGGGTGGTGGAGGCTGGTGGAGAGAGGAGGTGGTGTGAAATGTCTTCTGTATTTCTAGAAAGTTGGAAAAGTAAACTGATGAGGGAAATGCAGACGCAGTAGGGCAAGAAGGGGGCCTTAAGATTTGTGACTAGATGAAGAGAGTGGCCAAGAGGCAGACTGTGCCCCCTACAGTACACACGTGCAGGCCTGGAGCAGACCAAAAGTTGTGTTTATCCTGAGTTGGGCTTTAACCAAGCAGGTACAGTGGACGGAGAGAGGGACAGGAAGATTGGTAGTGTGAATGAAAGAAGGCAACAAAGATGGCTGTGGAAATGCAGGTGAGCGGGGATGGGGCTCAGAGGGAAGATGGTGGGGCCAGTGGACTGGCCTGGAGTCATGGGATTATCATAGCAAGAGCACAAGCTAGGAGGCCCTGGCAGGAACCAGGATGTTTGAAATCACACTTTCTTTTTTTCTCCCCCCAACCCACTGTATCTTAGAAGAAATAGCAATTTCTGAAGTGGTGCAGTGCACGGGTGTGACCTGAGACTGGTGACTAAGGAGGGTGGGCGATGAGGTCAGCGAGGTCAGGGAACAGAGGGCTGGAGTGCTGATCGACAGCAGGAGTAGTGGCTGACAGGAGTAGAGGGGCTGAACCTAGAGTTACGTGGATGGGGAGTGATGGGGCCGAAGGAAGAGGCTGCAGGTGTGTGTGTGTGTGGTCTGATGGTGGGGTCTTCAGAGAGGTGGTGATGTTAGAGGTGGTCTAAAGGGCACCATGAAAAGCAGAGATGCCTTTTCTACTGTAGACCCTGAGGTTTGGTGGGTTAGAGAAGCCACAGCAGCCTGTGAGAGCTGCTGGCAACACTGACCATGGGCAACAGGCAGGTGCTATTGGAACAAGCAGGGAGTGCAGTTTCAGGAAAAAAAAAGAGGAGAGGGGACTGGCTGCCTGCAGACAGGTAGTTCCACTGGGCACTGATAGGGTCTGGGACAGGTGGGATATGCAAGCCTGAATAGGTGGTAGATGGTTCCAGGTGCCAGAGTCTGTCCTTGGGCTTTGAGCTTCAATCCTAATTCCCATTGTGGACTCCCAGCTTCTGCTTGGCTGCCGCCCAGGGCCTTCAGGTCATACATAAGGACCCAGCTCTCCATTGCATGGGTCTCCTTTGAGAAAGAACCAGCCTAGAGGCTGAGGTGGGGTGGTGCATCTCCATCGGGAGTTCATTGGTTTGAGTGTGATTGGCGGGCAGGAGGTGGGGTGGACAATAATGAGGTCTTTTAGCTGGGTTCATGTCTTACTTGACCCATCAGGTCAAGGGACCTCATGACCCGTCAGGTAAGGGAGGTCCAGACGGGCTCCATGATCAGATAACAACTGATTAGAACCTGAGCCTCCTGACGTCTGATACTGGTGTACTCCGGTGAGGGATAGTGGGTGGGGTGGGCCAAGGAGGGGCCACAGGGTGGGGGCAGATGCTGGAGTGTTCCTCATATGCCTGCAGACACCCGGGACTACATCTGTGAGTTCTGCGCCCGGTCTTTCCGCACTAGCAGCAACCTTGTCATCCACCGACGTATCCACACTGGAGAAAAACCCCTGCAGTGAGTGCTGGATTGGGGTCTGAGGGCCAGGGGCCAGAAGGGAGGAGGTGGAGTCTGGAAGCTAGGCATATATAGGACACCTAGGCATTGGGGAGCAGGAGGAACCCCCTAGGGAAGTCAAGATGGCCTGAGGTCTGTTCCTTCCCTCCTCTGTCCCTAACTCCAGGTGTGAGATATGTGGGTTTACCTGCCGCCAGAAGGCCTCCCTGAACTGGCACCAGCGCAAGCATGCAGAGACGGTGGCTGCCTTGCGCTTCCCCTGCGAATTCTGCGGCAAGCGCTTTGAGAAGCCAGACAGTGTTGCAGCCCACCGTAGCAAAAGTCACCCAGTCCTGCTCCTGGCCCCTCAAGAGTCACCCAGTGGTTCCCTAGAGCCCTGTCCCAGCATCTCTGCCCCTGGGCCTCTGGGATCCAGCGAGGGGTCCAGGCCCTCTGCATCTCCTCAGGCTCCAATCCTGCTTCCTCAGCAATGAGCTCTCCAGCTTTGGCTTTGGGGAGCCAGACTCCAGGGACTGAAAAGGAGCAATGAGGAGAGGGTCTGCTTGAGAAACACCAGATGCTTGGTCCCCAGGAACTAAGGGGACAGAGTGTAGGATGGGGACAAGACTGGGCTGTAGGGGAGCTGGACTACTTTAGTCTTCCTAAAGGACAAAATAAACAGAGTATTTTATGCAGGCATGTGTGGGCAGAGCGAGTGTTTTGGCACCTGAGGTGCAGAAATCCTGGATCCCTTTGAAACCATGTACCAGAATGCAGCTTAGGTGCAGGCCCTCACCGCTGACGCTTTCCAGACTCACTTTGACACTTTGCAGCCCTTTCCTGAGGAGTAAGACACCCACCCTCACACTCAAATAGAGCAGGCAGAGATAATCTGGAGAGTGCTGGGTCACTCCTGGCAGACTGGCTGGAGCAGAAAGACATGATTCTGAGCCATCTTGTACTTGCCATTAACAGAGAAAACCCCATGTGTAGGCCTTGAAGTCTCACCTTTTAGTGTGGAATCAGTGGTCCTCCACACAAGATGACTGAGCTGCCTTGGGAAGGTACAAGAGACCTTGGAACTGAATGGATCACTTCCAAACTCTGGTCAGCAGCCTTAGGTTTGACAAAGGGGGCGCTTGGCATCTAGAACTCAAACAAACAACTTTATTTCACTAGCCATAAGCAAAAAGTTGTTGACCAGCTCCAGGGGATTTTCCATTCTGCCCTCTCTCTCCTGGTGGCTCCCATGATTTGGAAATAACCTCATGTTCCACTTGGCAGTGCCTGGCTTTTTGGACCCATGTGGTTTTGGCCTGAGTCCCAGTGAAAATGTTCCTCACCTGGCTGGGGAACATTGTTCTGAGAGGCCCCTTGATCTGCCTGGGGGACGTGTGGCCATGCTAAGGGCCCTGCCCACCTTCACGTGAGTGGCCACCTCTGCCAGGGTGCAGGCAGCTCCTAGCATGGGGACATCCTGCTGCCTGGAAGTGAGCTTTCCCACCTCCATACCCACATTTCTCAGAAGCAGAGAGTTAACAGGGAACCAAGAGTTAAGAAGCCACAGGGCTGGTAACAGCCAAATCTGTGACCATTACCTGAAGAGGCAGGACAACAAAAGTAATCCGGAAAGGAGAAGATGCGGGCTGGAATAAGGAGATGGGACAAAAGAAGACAGAACAAAGGCAGGAAAATCGGAAACACCAGAGAGCACAGTGGCGTTAAAGGGACACACCAACACCTGGGCTCTTGCACTCAGGGGAGTCCGTTTCCTGGACTCCCTGCACCTACACCTGAGGAGAGAATCCGAGTTATACGAGGACAGGATGGCAAAAGGGCGGACAGGGAGTAGGTGTAGAGGCGAGGCAGGAGGCCAAGTGAAGGGCGGCCAACAGAAACTGGAAAGGCGGGAGGCCACATCGTCTTTTCCCAAACCTCCATCTACAGGTTGCCTCAGCTGTCCCCATGGTATACAGGTGCTTCCCAACCACCTTTAGAGAAGCCTCAGCAAGCCTCCCTCAACTAGGACACAAAGAACCTTGGATTTTCCTGTTCAGCCGGCCCCTGGAAGACGAGGGCAGTGCCCACTGCGGACTGGATGGCAACGGCGGCAGCGGTGCGGGCGCGCGTGTGGGCCCGCTGATGCTGCGACAGCGAGCGGCTGTGGCTGAAGCACTTGCCGCACTCTGCGCACTCCGCTGGCCGTTCGCCCAGGTGCGTCTTGCGGTGTAGTGCAAGCTTGGAAGCGACGCTGAAGGCCTTGCTGCACTCGGGGCATTTGTGTGGCTTGTGGCCGGCATGGTTGCGCCGATGCACGTTGAGATTGGACACGCACGTGAACCGCTTGCCGCACAGCTCGCAGCGGTAGGGCTTCTCGCCGGTGTGCGTGCGCCGGTGCTTGGTGAGGTCCGAGCGGTCGCTGAAGCGGCGGCCGCACTCGGGGCACGCGAAGGGCTTCTCGCCCGTGTGGATGCGCTGGTGCACCACCAGGTCGGAGCGCTGCCCGAAGCCCTTGCCACAAGTGGCGCACGCGTGTGGCCGCTCGCCCTGATGGCTGCGCCGGTGGCGCAGCAGCGTGGAACTCTCGCTGAAGCAGCGCCCGCAGTCGCCACAGGCGTACGGCTTCTCGCCCGTGTGTGTGCGCTGGTGGCGCACCAGCGTGGCGCTCTCCAGGAAGCCCTTGCCGCACTCCGGGCACTTGAAGGGCTTCTCCCCGGAGTGCGTCTGCAGGTGTCGCGTCAGCGTAGAGCTCTTGCCAAAGCACTTGCCGCATACGCCACACTGGTGGGCGTCGGAGGCACGGGGTCGCACGGGGCTCCGGGGCACGTGGATGCGCGCGTGACTCCGCAGCCCGGCGCCGCTCCGGAAGGCTCGCGGGCACTGCGCGCAGCGGTGGGGAGGGGCGGCAGGGTCAGAGGTTGTGCCCGGGGGGTGCGCCCGCGCCTGGTGGAAGCGCAGCGCGCTCTGACGGAAGGTGCGGGCGCACAACGGGCAGCGGCGGGGCCGCTCTGGCAGGTGCTGACGACGCCGGTGTAGGAGCAGCGCCGGGAGGTGCGGGAAGCGGCGGCCGCATGTGCGGCAGGGGCAAGTGCGGCATCGCTGCCGGTGTGCACCCAAGTGTAGGTCAAGGCGGCCGCTGTGGCGAAAGCTTTGTCCGCACTCACTGCAGATGTAGAGGGTCTGGCCGGCATGGGTGCGCCTGTGCGCTCGGAGGTCGGCAGCCCGTGCACAGCGCTCACCGCATTCTAGACAACGGAAGCGGCCGTCACCGCCGTGAGCTCGTTCATGTCGCAGCAGCACTGAGCTGTAGCAGAAGCTCTTGCCACACTCGCTGCACGCGTAAGGCTTCTCCGCTGCCACTGCCCCAGATGTGGCAAACATGGTGAGGATGGGTTCACAGGGAACGGTGCCGCTCACATTCGGGGGTCCACCTCCTGACGCTGCGGCTAAGTTTTACTTCTCTTAAGGCCTGGAAAGGGCACTGTAACAGAGAGGAAACGGGGAGGCCGCAAAAACGGGTCTGATTTCAGGGTTCTTCTCTAAGGGCAGACACTGCGGCTGTTCCAGAGGTAAGCTGTGGCCAGGTTCACCCTGCACCGTGAGCCTGTGGGGAGAAGGTCATTGTGAGCCTCTGCAGCAGCTCCTAAGGAATGGAGAGGGGAACACGAACTCCCTATTTGTTATAACTTCTTTAGGTAGTCCATCTCCAGGATTCCCTTCCCCAAGACAAAGCAAAGCCATGGGCATCCCGGAAATACGGAGGGGGTGTCCTTGAACCACTTGGAAGGGCAGGAGGGAAACTACAAGTGTCCTGGAGAACAAACAGGAATGGATTCAAAGGGGAGCTTGCATTAGCATGGGAACCATCAACACTGCTCTGAGGGAAGGGAACGCCAAGCCTGTTTGCTGGCCTTAGATGGGGATCCTTGTCTGGGGATACATTAGGAAATGACCAAGGCGGGATGGGGCAGTGAGAAGTCCCCTGCGTTTAGACTATACCAACGCCTTCCTCCAAGACCCAGCTTTCCTGAGTCACTGACATGAACCCAGCCAGGCTTGGGCTGGAAGAACAAAGCGGGTAATGTGATGAAGCACAGTCACAGCCTAAGCAAAGGGTTCAGACCCTGAAGTTACAGAAGGGGCTGGGGCCTGGCCAAGGGAAGGTATCTGAGAAACTCCAAAATATTGTTCCTTGGCTTTGGACAGCACTTGATAAACACACTACCCCATGCCAGTATACAGCCCCAAAGTTGAGAAAGCAACTCAGGACCCAGGGAAGGGGTAAAACGGGAGCATAGATAATTCACAAAAAACATTATTAGAAGTTGGTGGCATTATCTGAGAAACACTTTTCCCGTTTTCAGGAAAGGCTGGAGAGAAGGAAGGGGCATCCTTTCTATAATTAATTGTCAGGATATCCAAGTTGTTTGTGAAGGTTTGAATATGATGAATCTGATCAAGAAAAACATATTGTTTATGAACATTCTGCAGCATTTCCTCACTGTCCCAGCCACAGGAATCTGAGAATCTGGAGTAGCAGAAAAACTCCTTTATGGAGACCAAATCTGCTCTATTATCCTATTTGTCTCACATGATATCCCTGAATTCTTCTGACAAGTTGCTCCGGGCAGCTGTCTGGGAGCAGGGTCAGCCTTTGTAGTATGTGCACAAAACCTCACCTGCCCTCTAGTCAAGAGCACAATGTGGCTGCCCTCCTCACCTGGCTAGCCTCAGCACTGACTACTTCTCTCAAGGCCCACGGGCCAGTCTCCAGCCTTACTGGAGATTAGGTCTAGTTGCTAGTACAGTATAGCCCCTTGTTGCTCAACAGATCAGGGAGAGGACGCAAAATAAATTAGTCAGCTGTCACTTTCTTCTTAGCAGATGAAAGTTCATCATAAATACTCAGACCTTTGGTTAAAATACCCCCATAGACAGGGTCCTTATGTTTTGGATACAAATGGGGTAAAGTGAAAACAGCAAACCTGCAAGTCTGGGCTCTGGAGCTTCTGCTCCCCCACCACGCTGGGCAGGAGTAGCCAGCATGGGATGTCCTCCTCTTGTGCCTCTGGAGTAGGATGTGCTGTGCCCAGCAGAGATGAAGTAAAAGGGAAAATGTGAATTACAATGAGCAGGGGAAGAAAGGGAGGGAAATGTTTTCAGGAGGAGGGTATTTATTTAATGGACATTTTAAAATACAAAAAACTGAATAGTACACAAATCACTCACCATTTTACCATTCTTGTTTCATCCACACCACCACTCCACTTTTTTTTTTTGGTTGGGGGAAGCTCTAGAGTATTTTAAATTCCAGACATCTTATATAAAGAGTATGATTAGTATGATTTTTAAACAAAAAATGCAAGCAGGAGCTCTGGAGTAGACTTTTTGACAGTCTTGCCCTGTCGCCCAGGCTAGAGTGCAGTCACCCGATCTTAGCTCACTGCAACCTCCGCCTCCCGGATTCAAGGATTCTCCTTGCCTCAGCCTCCCGAGTAGCTGGGATTATAGGCGCATGACAGTGTGTCTGGCTAAGTTTCGTATTTTTAGTAGAGATGGGGTTTCACCATGTTGGCCAGGCTGGTTTTGAACTTCTGACCTCAGGTGATCCACCCGCTTCGGCCTCCTAAAGTGCTGGGATTACAGGCGTGAGCCATCACACCCAGGCTGAAGTAGACTTTAGAGATTCTTGGTTCCTCCAGACAGACTTTCAATCCAGACACTGGCTGCTGATTCTGGTTAGATGTCAGTTCAGAGGAATGTTTGCCCTCCTGAAAATAAAAACTTCCCTGGAGACTCAGTGGCTGATCCCAAATGCCAAAGAAAGCAATGCTCATGCCCCACTGAGTGCTCTGCCTCCTCCTTGGGTATCTGGAGACCATGGCACCTCTCAAACCATGTTTCTAGGAGCCCACCCTCTCCCAGGGCACATGCCCAAGGAAGACAAATGCACACATACCAACATGCACACTTAACACTTAAACGGCATATACACAACAGTACCATTTCCTTCCATTACGGATGTGGAGTAAGACACTTGCTAGGGTACAGGCTTGGCGCTTAAGTCCCAAGGCAGGCTCTTCGAGTCTCTCTTCTGTACCTCACCCCATGCTGGAGCTCATCCCACAAGCAAAGGGATCACGCTTGAAGTAGAAACCTGAAAGAAAAATTATTCCTGTGCAAAAAAAAAAGAGTGACTTCTAGATCATTGTAATCCCCACTCTCCTGACTGAATGTGAGTTTTAAAGTTGCTATACCACCAAATCTCTTTCACTTTGGAAAAAAAGTACAGGAAAGTTCGGAAAGAGGGAAGGGGGAAATATGTACAAATAGGCGAAAATTCTCATTGTTGAATAATGTAAGTACCTTTCAAGCATTTAATACAAATACTATACATATAACTAAAAAAACAAAACAAAACAGGTACTAAGAAGGAAGATAAGCTAATGGAAAAACTTTACAATAGGGGCAAGATAAACTTCTGAGTTTCATATGTCATTTTGTTTCTGAATAATTGAATAATAATTGAAAATCTTTATTTTCAATCAGAATAAAGATGTTTCTTCCCTGGTTATCTGTTCTGCCATGCCAGCATTTCTGGGGTGGGACAAAAGACCTCAAAAAGTCAAGATTCACAAGACACCAGTGGTCATCTTGAAGTCAGAGTTGGTAAACCTGGTCTGGGCAGCAGGGAATAGGGCCGAGGGGAACTGTTCCATGCTATGCTGTCTACTACAGTAGCCCAGAGCCACATGTGGTGACTGAGCACTTGAAACATGGCTGGTTCAAACCGAGTTGGTTTGTAAGAGCCAAATACTCTCCTCATTTCAAAGACTTAGTATTTAAAAAGAATGAAAATGCCTCATTAATAATGTTTAGCATTGATTATATGTTGAAATATTTTTGGATATATTAGGTTAAATGAAATAAATCACAATACATTTTACCCATTTTTAAAGAAAAGTTAAGATGATAAATGTGGCTTATATTTTATTTTTATTGAATAGTGCTTGTCCAAATAGCCTTTCCAAATCCTGGAACATTTGAAGGGAGGCTAGCCCACCTCAGTCCTTGGAGGGCTTTAGTTGAGGAAAGGTCACTCACCCTGTCTGACCTTACCTTCAGTAAGCATAGAGGGAGCTGTTCCTCTCATTTTCCAAGGCCCTAGTTCCTAGCCACCCTCTCCAGAAAAGTCTACCTGCTGTTTTGGAAACTAGACATCTAGACCTGGTAGGGACTTGGGGTTGTGACTTATGCAAAACCTTCTCTCACTGCGACTCTCAGAAGGTGAAACCATACCAGTTGTTACTGGTATTAACACACAAGAACTCTCACATGTTTGTACATGTGTCTCCCTTTTGTCTTCCCAGTAGTCCTTTGAGGTGGGTGTTATTAGTAACCCCGATGTGACCTGGGCTTCCTATACAGGCTTGTCCAGTCATCCAGCACAAGTGGGCAGGTGGGTCTGGGGACAGGAGTAAGTCAGCAGGCCATGTAGCCCATCTCTCACTCTCCCTAGGGCAGCCCCACCCCTTCGTAAAGGCCCCAAGAGGCTTGCAGCAGCTCACTGAGCAGCAGGGAAAGACCTGGCTGTGAAATTCACAGGGAAGCACCAGGCAGCCAGGGGACAAGAGGGTAAAATGCCAACCCCAAGAACCAGCACTTGGGGCCCCAGGGAATGCTCCGTGTGCACTGTGTTCATCTTGGGGCCCTGACCCAGGAATGGAATGGTCTCCATGAGAAGAGGGGCAGGATCTGGCGGTGGGAGGGTGGGAGTTGTAGCTGCATCAGGAGCGGTGATTCTTCTGCTGGCTTCTCCTTGTATTCTTACCCCTCAGGACCTGAGTGATGCTGCTGTCTCCAGGATTCTGTGATACCCCCAGACTGCCCTGAAATCTGGATGAGATAGAAGCAAACTATCCATTCCCCACTCTAGATAGGTGTGGAGTAGAAGTTTCCCTGGCTTTCAGGAGGCAGTTTTGGGGCCTTGCCACTTACAGTTCCTTCTACTGGCAAAGCCCTCTCACTCCTTCATTCAGGACTCTCTACCCTTTCTCAGAGAGGCTCCCCCTGCCTCCAGACCTCCCTCCTACTCATTGCTCAGCTTTATTCTCCCTGATCTGGGGTGCTGTGACCACTCTGGGCTTCAGCATTGCCCATGTCTCAACAAGACAGGATAAACTCCCACTATGTATGTTCTCTCCCTGTTCACATCCATACCTTCTCTATACTCCCCAGATTTCACAGGAAAATCTTTGTGAAACCAAAACTTTCAAAAGAATGTATTTGGATCATGATCAGACTTAGGCACTTGGGGTAGGAGCGAACTGTTATTCCTGTCTCCACCAGCTCCTTAGACATGTCAGACTGAATCTGAAGCTGGAAGGAGCATATATTAATCAGTGAATGTAACAGGAAACAGGGATTCCTGTCGACTCCAGAAAGATTTAAGTCCTATTCTAGGAGGTGCGGATGGGGAATGGAATTCAGAGCACCAGAACTGCCACTCCTTGCTTCCTTCCCCCATAAACAAACAAAATCCAATACTTCAAAAGAAGTTGCTCCTTCCAGCTTCAGATTCAGTCTATGTCTAAGGAGCTGGTGGAAATAGGAATGACAGTTCGCTCTCAGCTCAAGTGCTTAAGTGTGATCATGAGCCAACACATTCTTTTTATTTTGGAGGCAGAGTCTTGCTCTGTCTCCCAGGTTCAAGTGATTCTTGTGCTTCAGCCTCCCAAGGAGCTGGGATTACAGGCTCGAGCTACCACAGCTAATTTTTGCATTTTTAGTAGACACAGGGTTTTGCCCTGTTGCCTAGGTTGGTCTCGAACTCCTGGCCTCAAGTGATCCTCCTGCTTCAGCCTCCCAAAGTGCTGGCATTACAGGTGTGAGTCACCATACCCAGTCCAAATACATTCTTTTGGAAGTTTTGGTTTCACAAAGATTTTCCTGTGAAATCTGGGAAGTATAGAGAAGGTATGGATGTAGACAAGGAGAGAACATACATAGTGGGAGTTTGTCCTGTCCTTTTGAGACACAGGCAACACTGAAGCCCAGAGTGGCCAGAGCATCCCCGATGAGAGAGAATGGACTATAAGATCTTTTGCAGCTTCCCTCGGCCTAGCAAGGACTTGGGCACACAGAAGGTATTCAGTGCTTTTTAAAAGTGATGTATTAGTCCGGAATCCAATTTTCCCAAATGTTAGGTCCCTGGAGGAAAGGACCTGACTACAGTCGTCCTATCCTCCATAGCATTACCCACTACATATACAAATACTCTGCTTTGGTTTACTGGGTTGAGCCTGCAACCTGTGTAGCAGAACCAGAGAGGCAGGCATCCAAATTCTGGTTCTTCCCATTACTAGCTGTCTGATTTTACGATAGCAGACTTGGAGTGTCTGATCCTCCCGGTTGGGAAAACTTTAGTAAAGAAAGTTGGCCAGGAGCGGTGGCTCACGCCTGTAATCCTAGCACTTTTGGAGGCCGAGGGGGGCAGATCACCTGAGGTCAGGAGTTCGAGACCAGCTTGGCCAACATGGTGAAACCCTGTCTTTACTAAAAAAACAAAAAATGAGCTGGGCACGGTGGCACGCACCTGTAGTACCAGCTAACTTGGGAGGCTGAGGCAGGAGAATCACTTGAACCTGAGAAGCAGAGGTTGCAGTGAGCCGAGATCATGCCACTGTACTCCAGCCTGGGCGACAGAGTAAGACTCCATCTCAAAAAAAAAAAAAAAAAAAAAAAAAAAAGCTATTATTATAGTGTTTCATATGGAAAGGTCAAAATATTGCTAAGTCTCGCCAGGCGCGGTGGCTCATGTCTGTAATCCCAGCACTTTGGGAGGCCAAGGTGCAGATCACTTGAGGTCAGGCGCTCGAGACCAGCCTGGCCAACATAATGAAACCCTGTCTCTACTAAAAATACAAAAATCGGCCGGGTGTGCTGGCACTCGTCTGTAGTCTCAGCTACCGGGGAGGCTGAGGTGGGAGGATCACTTGAGCCCAGGAGGCGGAGGTTGCAAGGAGCCGAGATCGCGCCACTGTACTCCAGCCTGGACGACAGAGCAAGGCTCCGTCTCAGAAAAAAAATAAAAAAATAAATTGCTAACACTGAGAAATCCGGTGCTTAGGATTTACTCTCCCTAGGACAGTCTTTCTTGTTTGTTTTCTGAGACAGGGTCTTGCTGTCACCCAGGCTGGAATGCAGTGATTTGATCACTGTCCCACTGCAGCGTCGCCCTCCTGGACTCAAGCAACCCTCCAGCCTCAGCCTCCTGCGGAGCTAGGACTATGAGCAGGTGCTACCACACCCGACTAATTATCATTATTATTATTATTTTTTTTTGTAGAGACGAGGGTTCTCACCATGTTGCCCAGGCTGGTCTTGAACTCCCGAGCTCAAGAGAGCCTCCCACTTTGGCCTCCCAAAGTGTTAGGATTACTGGCATGAGCCACTGTGCCCGGCCCTGAACAGTTCTTAAGAGGGCCTCTGAGTAAGGGGCTTAACTCCGGTCTCCACTCCAGGCATCCTAAACAGTCTGCAGCCCTTTTCGGTCCTTCCCCGCTCAACCCCTAAGAATCCCTCACAGGATTAGAGCAGCACAGCATGGGACTTCCATAGCTCCACTTGCGCGAACTGTGCGCTCCAACATGAAAGAAGGGAAGCTGGCCACTCATCTGGGACTTGGTGCCTGGTACTTAAGAGCGGGGCACAGCTATTCGCGGGAGGAGGAACACAGCACCTGAACAGGTCGCTCTCCGTGACCCACAGTAGCGCAGCCAATCCGGGGACGCCTCAGGCGGCGCGCGTCACAAGTTGCTGGGCAAACTTTCTTCGGGCGAGCCCCTCCCCAACCCCGAGCCTACCCTAGCCCCTCGCCTGCGGCGCCCGCCGACTCGGAGGGCGAGACCGGGCCCCAGAGACGTAGTGGGGAGCGTCTAACGCTGCCAGAACTCGGTGCCGGCCGTTCCCCCTTAAGCCGGCTCAGCCTGGCGACGTTCGCCATGGTGACGCCAGCCCCGAAGGTCACCCGGGGAGCACCGGTGAGGACAGGCGGAGGGGAAGGCCTGGGAGGAGCAGGCCGCGCGGACGTGTCCGGCCAATCGCTCGCTCCGCAGTGTCTCCGCGTCACTCGTAGCCCGGGCGGCGCTCCCGACCGCCGCTGACAACAGTCGCCCGAGGCGGGTGGGAGGAGAATAGCCACAGCTGAGGACCGCTGCCCCGCGCCACCCGTGCCCTCCCCTGCCCTTCAGTCCCCTCACCGGTCGCCGACTGGCTCTTCAGACACCGCGCGGTTCCCACTCAGCCGGCGCCGACCCCCGCCTCCCGGACTGCGGGACTGGGGCGGGGGAGCGAGGAAGGGGCTAACGGCGCGCGAGGCCTCCGAGTTGGGGGAGCGCGGAGGCGCCCGAGCGTCCGGCCCCTCGGGATGGGGAGGTCACGCTCCTGTCCCTCTCGCCCGCGCCGGCGAGTGGTCAGTCTCGCGCGGGCAGTGTCACCGGTTGCTGGGAAGACTGGGAGGCCAGCGAGCAGCGTAGCGGCCACTCAGCCTCGCCGGCCCCGGCTGGAGCCGGGAAGGAGGCGGGGCTAAGAGAGAAAGCCCGGGGGACTCCACTCCCGCCTCCCGCGCGCGCCAAGGCCCCGCCCTCTCTCCGGACTTGACCAATTCCTGCCTCCCCCTTTGTCTGTCGGCCCACCCCTGGGCCTCGTCCCGCCCAATCAGAGCAAAGGGCGCCGAGCGCGGCGCGCGCCTCAGCCGCCAGCCGCGGAGTTCCGGGAGCCAGGCGGCCCACCGTCTAGCCTTCCAGCGGCTCCTCCCGCGGCCGCCGGCGGGACCCGGACACGTGTACCCTTCGGTGCTGCCGGCGCGGTAGCCAGTGCCCGGCCGCGGCAGCCATCCCCGAAGTTAAGTCAGCGCCTTCTTGTAAGCGAGGCCGGACTGGATACCCATTATCTCTCAGACCTCACCACAACCCTGCCAGGGGAAATATGAGCATTTATCCTATATTTTAGGTGAGGACCCCACAAGTTAATGATACGCCCAAAGTTGCCATGGCAGGGATAGGGGTTACTCCTGGTCGGCTTGCCAGCTGCCTCTCCATGAGCTTGCTGGTTGAACTGCCTGTCCAAATGTTGACCCTAATGTCTTCTACTAGGAAATGCTACTAGTGTTGTTTTCCGGAGATGCATTTTGGGAGCCTGGCCGTCCTTTAGTGTGCCTATATCATCAGAACAGACGCCCAGGGATGGCCCTCAAGGTCCTTCCTTACTGCTCTAATCTTCCTTTCCAGGTCACTTAGTACCAGTCTTCCTGTTACACATCCTGAGCTCTGCTCAGGGGGTCCCCTAAATTAGTGTACACTTAGACCTGCCATGCTTGGACTGGATAACTCTTACCCTCTTCTCTGTTTTAATTTGTAAAAGCTTAGTCAAATGCTATCTCCATAAACCTATGCTAGAATGCCCCTCTCTGTCCTCAGTCCTGGGGATATATCCATGCTGCAGCGCAACCTCCCGCATGTTGTTACTGTTGTTATAGTCAGATGAATATTGTTCCCCCATAGCTTAAGGGACAGGCCTTGTCCTACTCATGAACAATTGATCCCTTGAGGCATGAGCGCAGGGCCAGCACACCACAGATGATCAATGAGTGCTTGCTGACCTGCATATGACAACACGGATTAAGGAACACAAATCTGGTAGCAGCAGGCAAGAAAGCTGAAAAGCAAGACACAGGATGCAGGTCTGGAGTGATGAGGACCTGAACCAGGAAGCGATAACATTGAGAGAGACATGGAAAATGCGCCTGAAGTATATATATTTTTATTGTAAAGAATCATACACAGATAAGGTAGTATTATATAGAGAATGATTAGTTGAGGATATTTCCAGAGTCTTTAAGCCAGAGAAATGTACTAATTTAGACATTTCTGGACTCATTGCTCAGTATTGATGTCATGTTTTTAAGGGCACTGACACACTTGGCTAATCCCAGAGACATGAAGAGGATGGTGACTAGGATGGTCACACAATTAAAGCGGCTGGGGATATTTAACCTAGAAAGAGAAATCTTTTTTGTGCACATAATGACTGTACACAAATTCTAACAAACTTTCACGTGAAAGAGGCCTGGATTAGATGACTTTCTTCTGTGTAGCTTTGGAGGGAAAAACTCAAATAATGCCGGGAAAGAACAGGAAGCTGGATTTAGGTTTCCTATGTTATGGAAGTCATCACAGTGGGGGATGATAATTGTAACAGGAATGCCAAAGGTAGTGAAAGAAAGGTCAAGGATGAAGTTATGTGTATATCTGTCAACTAAAAATATCACATCCAAATTGTTTTATTTCTCTACACATCTACATCAATAAATGACAACTCTTAATGTGGTTCTGTAAATATTCAAAATATTTATGGAAGGTCTACTATATGCCAGGTAGTATTCTAGATGTTGGAGATAATAGCTGTGAACCTACTAGATGAATCTCCCTAAAGTTCTGATTGCATCACACTCCTGCTCAGTAACAGTCAAAAAAGTCTGTACAGCCACCAAATGAAGTTTACTCTTCTGGTGTAATATTCAAGACCCTCTTTCACCTATTCCAACCTGTCTTTCCATTCTGTTCTCTTAAACTCTTCATTAAACCGGATCACTCCCCACCTACCTTCTGCATTTCTCTCAGCTTGGCATACATTTCTCCTATTCCTCCACTTTTTCTTGTCTGCCAAAGACCTACTTATCCTTCAGGCTTCTGTTCAAATGCCAACCCACTCTCAAAGTGAAAACTGTATCTTCTTTCTGAAGACAACTAGTATTGTTCATCCAGAAATTGTAAAAGTATTTATTGTCTTTGCAAGCCACAAGACACATAAGACACTTTCTCTGTTATTTACATCCTTTACCATGTACTTTAAGATAGAGTCTTGCTCTGTCATGCAGGCTGGAATGCAGTGGCATGATGTCGGCTCACTGAAACCGCTTCCCGGGTTCAAGTGATTCTCGTGTGTCAGCCTCCCAAATAGCTGGGACTACAGGCACGCACCAACATGCCTAGCTAATTTTTGTAATTTTAGTAGACATGGGGTTTCACCATGTTGCCCAGGCTGGTCTTGAACTCCTGGCCTCAAGTGATCTGCTGTCTTCGGCCTCCAAAAGTGCTAGGATTACAGGCAAGAGCCACCATGACTGGCCACCATGTACTTTAGAATAATGTGCATACTTTATTTTTCCTACTAAATTATAAGCTTGAGGGCAGAGTCAGTCAGAGGCTGGGTGCACATTTCCGAACACCTGGTATGTGCAAAGAAATGGGCTAAGTGTTGGAGACGAAATGGAGACTGAGTCCTTTGAGGACATGCTGAGGGAGGGCAGACGCCCCCACAGACCTTGCCATCCCATCATGTGCAAAGTACCAAGTGGTGTAAAGGCACAAGAGGAAGAATAGGGTAATTCTGCAGTAGGTCATCAGTAAACTTCATTGGCTCAGCATGTAGCCAGGATTTTGTATAGGGGTCTGTGGATGGAGGTGACAATGATTTTCATCTCCCAACACACACCCCCACTGGGAGATTTCTGCAATATAGTGATGGGACTGGGTCGGGCAGAGGGATTAGATGAACAGGAAAGGAGTGAGCATGCACTCAATCCAGACTGAGAGAGTGAGTTGCGGGCAACTGAAAGGCAAGTAAGTAGGGCTAAGGTATACACCACTATTTCAAATCCCTGTCTGAAGTGTGAGCCCAGTGGGTATTCACAATGCCAAAAATCAGATGCTGAAGCCTTACCATGTTACTAGTGGTATAAGGACTGAGAAGACTGTTTCGGTTTCATGCATCTTGTTCCTATATTGCTAAATACAATGTTTTCCATTCTTCAAACATTCTAATTTCAGTTACAATAAAAATACTGGCTTCTAGAGGACGGTAGCTCCCAGTTCTTCCCCGAATAACTCCACAGATGTCAACTGACACAGTTTTCAAATAGAGGAAAGAACCAAGCACAGAAAAGTGAAATCTAACAATTTAGAATAATAAGAACCAGAAAGACTATACTGATTAAATCCTGAAATGAAGGTTTTATTTGGTGTTTAAGGAATAAGGGTTTGTATTAATTTCAAGTTGTAAACATATTGTAAAGCCATACCAAAATGGATTTCAGGAAACAAGAAGATAAGTGAAAACATAAATTGAATCAATAACACACATATTAATCTTAATGGGTTGACACAGAGGATTTAATGTCTTTTAAATTAAATAGTAACCTTAATAGAAAACGATTGGAGTTTGTGCTACTTACAGTCTGTGGTCAACTTCAAGGACTCAGACACCGATTCCATCGGAGAGATTGCTACTTTACTTATTTTTACATGTACAGGAAACTAACTGTGAAGAGCTACAGTAAACTAGATGAAATTGAAATAGCACAAAAGTAGAATATCTGTTGAGAGGACATTTGAAGATCAACTTCCTTTAAAATACAAACTGCTTCCTAGTCCTTAACGACAATTTTTTTTGAGTTATGTTATATAAAAATTATGTTCAAAAGTCATATCTAGACTCAGTGTTTCACAAAATAAAATACAGAATTAAAATCACAAAGCAGAACTCTCAGGGGAAAAATCAGTTTCAAAGTAAAATGCAAGGTAGGATAAAATCAGTTTTTATAATTGAAACCACTTTAAAAGGTTACGAACAGTAGTATAGGGGCTGGGCACTATGGCTCACGCCTGTAATCCCAGCACTTTGGGAGGCCGAGGCTGGCGGATCACAAGGTCAGGAGATCAAGACCATCCTGGGTAACACGGTGAAACCCTGTCTCTACTAAAAAATAGAAAACATTAGCCGGGCATGGTGGTGGGTGCCTGTAGTCCCAGCTCCTTGGGAGGCTGAGGCAGGTGAATGGCATGAACCCGGGAGGTGGAGCTTGCAGTGAGCCGAGATAGCACCACTGCACTCCAGCCTGGGCGACAGAGCGAGACTCCATCTCAAAAAAAAAAAATTAAAAAAAAAAACTCGGCCTCCCAAAGTGCTGGGATTACAGGCTTGAGCCACCGCGCCCGGCCTCAAACCTGTCAGATCTTTAGAAAATATTTTGATTTTGGTTATTTTCACAAATTAGAGCATTTAAAATGTAAGTAGATACATTTAAACGTAACATATGATGTGTCACTATAAGTTATTTTTAAAAATCTTAAATACTTGTGTCTGTGTTTAAAGACTGGTTCCACCACTTAGTAGCAGTATGACCTTGGACAAGTTATTTAATCTCCTTGTCTGTCAATTTCCTCAATGTAAAATGAAGGTACAATTTGCTGTAGTTGGTTTTTGTGAGGATCAAATGAATAAACCAGAACAGTGCCTGGTGCAAGGCATACACTGCCTAAGTGTTTGCTGTTTTTATTATGACATGTAATGAGCAACTCGGGGAAGTAATTTACCTCTGGAAAACTCAGCAGATTTAACAAGGGTAAAAATAAAGATTTTTAGTCATATAGGTTCAGGGCAAGCATGGGGGCTCACATCTGTAATTCTAATGGTTTGGGAGGTTGAGGCAGGAGGACTATTTGAGCCCAGAAGTTCACAACCAGCCTGAGCAAAATAGCAAGACCCAATCTTTACAAAAACAAAAATCAAAACATTATCCAGGCATGGTGGTGGAGGCCTGTAGTCTTCACTAATTGGGAGGCTGAGGCAAAAGGATTGCTTGAGCCCCGGAGTTGGAGGCTGCAGTGGGCTATTATCAGGCCACTGCACTCCAACTTGGGAGACCAAACAGGACCCTGTCTCTAAAAAGTTAAACAAATAAGTGTAATACAGGCTGTCCCTTTCATTAACATTTATTAGTAGATTTTACATTATATATTTCTGGGAGCAAGTTTTCAACTGGAATTTTTTTTTTTTTTTTTTTTTTGAGACGGAGTCTTGCTCTGTCGCCCAGGCTGGAGTGCAGTGGCTTGATCTCTGCTCACTGCAAGCTCTGCCTCCCAGGTTCACACCATTCTCCTGCCTCAGCCTCTGGAGCAGCTGGGACTATAGGCGCCTGCCACCACGCCTGGCTAATGTTTTGTATTTTTTAGTAGAGACGGGGTTTCACCGTGTTAGCCGGGATGGTCTCGATCTCCTGACCTCGTGATCCACCCATCTTGGCCTCCCAAAGTGCTGGGATTACAGGCGTGAGCCACCGCGCCCGGCCTTCAACTGGATTTTTAAAAAAGTTTTAGGGAGGTATAATTGATACACAAATTACACACTGAAATGTACAGTTTGAAAAGTTCTGACATATACATATATACCCTCAAGAAACCCTCACTACAATCAAGATGGAGAACATATCCACTACCCACAAGTTGCTTCATGCCACTTTGTAATCTCTACCACCTCCCCACCATGCAACCACTGATCTGCTTTCTATTACTATATATTTGTCAACTCTAATATGTTTAATCAGCAATTAATGGTGGTATTTATTAAATATATAATTGACAGTAGGAAAAAAGTTAAGAACTATAAAAAGATAGCTTATATTGGTAGGCAAAAAAACCTAAAAAAGGTAATTTTTAATGATGGAGGCAATTTAGGGTACTTATGTGAGAAAATTAGAAATAAAAGTTGCAAGTAAAAATTTATGAAAAAATTATTTAACTAAGAAGTAAAGTTGATTTGTGATATTACATTGTAATTGACGGTATTGCTAACATCTTCATATGGCTTTCATATTTTTACATTTCACTCACTAAGTCAGGCTACAGGGGTGGGTTGCTTGTTTATTAGTGCCAGGAACTAGGAGGGATGCTTGTGACAGGATCCATATGTGGCTATTTAAACCCGGTCAAGAGCTACACATGACTAGTAGCTACCATGTTGGACAGTGCAACTATAGTAACTTCCGTCATTGCTTAAGTGCGACCTTAAGTGCTGATTTAGAAGACTTCTGAGGTTGTGACCTATGACGGAAATGAGGAGAGTCTAAGCTGAAGCTACAGCAATGAGATGAACAGAAGGCATCTCTCTGAGATACTCAGTGTGATGAAAAGCAATGTGGGGGGTGCCTTCTAGGTTTTCCCCTAGGGTAAAGAGATGGACTGTAGAACCATTTACCAATATTAAATGTCAGAAGAGCAGGATCTGGGAAAGGGGATGAAATCAGATTTGGATTCACTGACAGAGAGGCAACTCTGGGACAGGCCAGCTGTATCTCAAAGGCTGACGGATCTCAGAATGTGATCTGTGGAAAGTCTGTGGAGACGGAGCTCCAAGGAAGGAACAGTAGCCATGGGTAAGGACTACAGCCATGCACTAGGGTAAGGGCACTCAGGGAAAGTAGGCAGCATGAGATGGGCAGAAGCTAACATCAGGGCTTGGGACACAGTAACATTTAGGACAGGGTTTCCAAACTGTGAATAGGTAATGAAATCAACAAAAGAGATCTCCACCAGCATTTAAAAATGGTATAAAAATATTAATGTGCTTTACATATAATTTGGGTAAAGATCTTTTCTTGTACCTTTTTAATGAATATATTTACACACATATATGTATACTGGGTTGCAAGGTAAAACACGTATCTGGGCTGTCTTCCAATTAGTTTGAATCTCACCAGTTTATAAAATGAGCACCATCGGCTGGGCGTGGTGGCTCACACTTGTAATCCCAGCACTTTAGGAGGCCGAGGCAGGTGGATTACTTGAGGTCAGGAGTTGGAGACCAGCCTCACCAACATGGTGAAACCCTGTCTCTACTAAAAATACAAAAAAATTAGCGGGGCGTGGTGGCATGTGCCTGTAGTTTCAGCTGCTCAGGAGGCTAAGGCAGGAGGATCACTTGAACCTGGGAGGCAGAGGTTGCAGTGAACCGAGATCACTCCATTAGCACTCCATCCTGGCGACAGAGTGAGACTCCATCTCAAACAAATAAGTAAGTAAATAAATAAATAAATAAAAATAAAATGAGCACCATAGACTATCAGCTACATGGGAACTGAGATAGTGTCCTTTTTCTCAACACTGCCTGAAATTCTGGCACATACTAGGCACTCAGTAAAGACATATTGCATAAAGGAATGAATCAACAAGCCAGAGAAGAGGAAACCCAGTATAAAGGTGACTCAGAAGTTAAATAACAAGAAAAAAGAGAGAAATAACCCAGTGTCAGATGTCAGTGATGTGACAATATTGAGAGCATGGATCACCTTATCTTTGTAATTCCTATGAATTGGCAGCATCCGGAGCCAGACTGTAGAGGTGAATGGGAAGGGAAAGGAAGTGGAGAAAAGACAAATGAGACTGGAGACTGAGAGGCTGTTTTGTATTGAAGATGTGAAAGTTCAGTATGTATTCTGAAGAAATTATATAGAAAAGGTAGGTTCTACAAACGTGCTGCCCAGGAAAGGAGCCACTAGCTACACATAGCTATTTAAATTAAAATAAAAAATACAATTTCTTAATCACACTAGCTCCATTTCAAGTTCTAAATGGCCACATGTATCTAGAGACTCCCATACTGTGCAGAGCTGATTAACATTTCCTTCTTTGCCTAAAGCTCTTTCGGACAGTGCAGCTCTAGACAAAAGTTTTAATTCATCATGTTTGTGGCTGGCTTCAATAAACAAGTTTAGGTTAAATCAATGCACAGCATCGCCCAATCTCTTCCTACCTAAACCATTATCCAAACCCAGCAGAAAAACTCTTGTGGGATTATATTACAATCTATAGATGATAGATTCACATCTGGTCTCAGTGGGTGAGAGTCAACCTTGGAAGAGGCCAGTGGAGACTTTAAAGGGGATGCTAAAGCTCAGGACATGATCTAGAGGTCTGGGCATTCTATGTATTCATAATGTTTTCCCACCAAAGATCTGTAACAAGTGGCAGCAGTTTGTGATTGCTAAGCATTACACAGAGAAAAGGAGCTATGCGGTGGGGTATAAGAATGACAGGTACTGGAATAGTGCTGAATAAGAAAGGTTGGAGAATTCAGGCTAGGGTAAACAGAACATCTTAGATAAAATGAGGTTATTACAGTGAAATTCTAGTTCTACAAAATTAAAGTGACTGGTAGAAAACAAATAAATCATGTTTATCACCTTATATTTAATTTTTATGGTTTCTGTATGGCACTTTAATAACAAAAAGGACTGTAGTAGAAGACTGAGGCATTATTATCCATCAAAGCTGTCCACTTAGACAATGTTACTCAAGGTCCTGCTGACTTACTGAAATTAGAAAAATCACTTTTGTAATTTTAAAAACAAAACCTCCAATTTAATGGAAAATCTCTGTTTTCAATCACCTCTTTTAAAGGAATATATTTTGCTCTGCTCAATTAAAAAAATCGTTATTCATGGGATGAAGGGATAGAAGAAATGGACTGAGAACTGTAGAACTCTTGGCACATGACTCCATCCAAACCTCTGAGTTACTAAGAGACAAACTTTAGCATGCCTTCTAGCAGTATAAGATCACGTCCCTAGGATAACCCCAGCTCCCCCATGAAAATGCCTGCCTGAGAAAGCTCAAGGCTAAGACAGGAGAATTTACTGTTTGTTCTAGCCAACACCTGATGATAGGCTCGTGATCTCCCTTTCTCAGGGCGTTTATTAAGGGCTTACAATTATGAATCCTTCTTTCTTCTCTTTAAGGTGTTTTATGTGTCTGCTACAACTCAAGAGGTCCTTTTAAAGGACCTGAGAGCCATTCCTCTGAAATGGATCGTCAAGAAGGGCAGAGCCTCTACCTCCCAATATCAGTGCAACAATAGCACTCTAGGCTGGGCGTGGTGGCTCACGCCTGTAATCCTAGCACTTTGGGATGCCTAGGCGGGTGCATCACCTGAGGTCAGGAGTTTGAGACCAACCTGGCCAACGCGGGGAAACCCCATCTCTACTAAAAATAGAAAAATTAGCCAGAGGTGTTGCCATGCACTTGTAATCCCAGCTACTCGGGAGACTGAGGCAGGAGAATCTCTTGTACTTGCGGGGGTGGGGGTTGGAGTGAGCCAAGATCGCGCCATCACACTCCAGCCTGGACAACAAGAGTGAAACTCCATCTCAAAATAAATAAATAAATAAGAGTAGCGCTCTAACTTCTACAGCTGCTAGCCAGCAGACACATCTGGCCTAATCGCATCTATGCCAATCAACTCTGTAACTTTTCACTTCTCTGACACTGTTGGGCCCTGATCACCTTCCTTCCTTCATTCTCCCTTTGACATGCCCAATCACTTCTGTAGAAATCGGAACAGAGGTCAGTTCTTTCCCTTTCTGTAAGCGGTTACTGAATAAAGTCTTTTCCACTGCTTCAGTGTCTAGCTGGGTTATCTTTGCCAGGATCCAAAAAGAAGGGGAACTCAGCCCATTTGCCTTTTCCATCTGTAGGGCAAACTTTGAGTTGACTCCGAGGAAGTTACGCCTTTTGTAAAAACAAAGCATGCCACGCTGAAGCCCTTCCCCTTAGGCCTAGGCCCCCGCCTCACCAAGCGACAGGTAGAGGTGACAACCGGGTCGCTCGTTCATGGACCCAGGTAACGACACACAATGCCATGGAACAAACTCCTGCTCATCGCGGGCATCTGACCCTGGGTGCACGAGTGAATTAACTGAGTTAACGTTGACTACGTTCCTGATGAGTATTCACGGAGTAATTGGTGACCACACCAAAATGTCGTTCAAGTGCAAGGTCCAGAGGCCTCGAGGGCTGGGATTTACCCATCCGAGCCGTCCGCTCACACGCCGTTAGTAAGGGTTCCGCCGCCTTCACCGGAGGGAGGAAAGTCACTTTTGGAAATCGACTTTGCTTCGCCGGCGAAGTCCGCCATGGTCCGGACTGGAGTCGCCTCAGGAGCCGCCACCGGAACTTGACCAGCTCCCTTTCGGCGCCGCGCCCGCCTTCCCGGACCAGGCCGGAAGTGGCTTCCGGACAGCCGCCGCCGCAGCTCCGTAAAGCAAGATGGCACTTCTCTCTGAGGCTATTATCTCCATTTTATAGCTAGTATTCCTCTTCTCACCAGTTACTCTCGACTTCCATCCCGCGCCTGAATTTTCGTCAGCGCCACATTCATGTTTTTCTTTCATTCAGCCTTGGTGGAGGATGGTCTGGAGGCAACCTAGAACCAGCCTGAGCAGCGTGGGGCGCCATTTTGTACGGAAACCGAAGGCAGGGCGGGGGCGTGTGAGGCCTCCCGAGGAGGCCCGGCTTGAGCGAGAGCGTGGGGGGGAGGGCGTTGTTCACCGATGACGTATTTCCGCTTCTGGTCTGCCTGGTCGTTTGTGGTTGGATCGGCTTGTTGCGGGGAGGGAGGGGGAAGATTGTTTGCTGCCTAGAAGCTCCGCGGACGGGAATGTAAACTGAGGTAAGGCTGTGAGGGGGCTTTTGCGCATGGCTGGGTAGAATGGCCGGGAGTAGGGTCCTTGGGATTGCAGAAGAGTGTGGAATTGGAGACGGGAGGCTTAGATCGTCGCTGGGGTTGGACAGAAAAGGTGGGGTGGGGCTCGGGGTTACAAGGTGAATCGCAAAGCCGGGCGGGGGTGGAGTGGGAAGAGCGGGGGACCGCAGGAGATGGAGGAAAGCCTAGGGGTGCAGAGGAAAGTCTCGAAGGCGCTGGCTGGGGAGGCGCTGGGTCGAGAGGAGCTGGGATGGAGGAAGAGTAGAATCTGAAGTCCTTGAAGGCTAAGGAGAGAAGTTGAGGTAGGGACTGGTCGGAATACATGGGTGGGGGCGTGGTGAGAGTGTAGCTTTTGGGAGGCTATGTAGAGTTGGAAGGGGCTGGTGGCCGCGGTTTTGATGCTGCCATGACCTGGCCTTTGTTTCTCTGCAGCTCGCCAGAGACGCTCATCCTACAGCCTCAGTTCGGGCCCAACCTTCTCTCTCCAGCTGCCACCACAGCCTGGAGGCGCCTGCCTCCACCCTCCCGAATGGTGCTCCTCCTAGCAGGCCTCGGCCCAGGATCCAAGCCCCCTTTGCCCCCCGCCTTGGAGCTGTTGCTCCGGGTTTCTCATAGTGGACTCCCTGTGGCGGGAAGGGAAGAACTTTTGCACAGACAAGGCTTCAGCTCTAAGAACCCCACTGACAACTTGAATGTCAACCTCTAACCTAGTGTGAGGTTCTTCCTGTGCCCACGTTTTCTGCCTTTTGAGAAGAGAAACCCTTCTCCTGGCCATCTAGAACCCAGGAAGCCCCAAGCTGGGGCCCTGGTCCCAGCATGTCAGTCCTCTCTTGTGCATAGGGCTCTGCCCTCTCCCTGTCAGCATGGCTGAGCTCAGACAGGTTCCAGGAGGGCGGGAAACCCCACAGGGGGAACTGCGGCCTGAAGTGGCAGAGGATGAAGTCCCTAGGAGCCCAGTCGCAGAAGAGCCAGGAGGAGGTGGAAGCAGCAGCAGTGAGGCCAAATTGTCCCCAAGAGAGGAGGAAGAACTGGATCCTAGAATACAGGTGAGAACACTGAGAGCAGGGAGAGGAGGAGAGCCCTGATTCCAGCCTCCCTGAAGAGTGTCGGATGAATGAGAGCTTAGACTTATTCTGTCCCCAGTCAGCTGGGGCAGGAAAGGAGAACAAGTTTGTCAACAAATCATTGCAGAGTAATGTGACAAGTTCCAAAAGAGTTGTGTGTCTGAAGTGCTGAGGGAGTGCAGAGAAAGGCCTGGCCTGAGTGCTTGGCAGGCATTGCTGAAAGCTTCACTGAAGGAGCAAAGTGTCACTTGGCAGCAGACGGAGGAGGCACACTTCAGGTCAGTGGAGGGTAGGAGTGTTGTACTTTGCAGAGAAGCAGAGGGGCTGCCACCTTAGTTAGGGATGCTGTGTGAGAGGAGATGACTTTGATATTGGGAGGCAGTTTTGAGGCTGCGTGAGAGAATCTTTTCCCCTTTCTCACCTTCTCAGCAGTACCTTCCAGGGATGTGCAGCCCACATTGCTCTGATAATGTGTTTCACTCTGGTAAACAGACCTTTCCAGTGTTATAAAGGTAGCATCAACTTGAGATCTATAAAGAAACCCCATATGTTCAAGGATTTGTAACTTTTGTTGTGGCCAATCCTTAGTAACTTACACACCTGGCCCTCAGGATGGTGGGTCTCCTAAAGGAATGGAAGAGCAGTTTATTGCCTTGGAGTGTCTACAGTCTAGTTAGTAGGACAGGCAGATGTTTGTGTAGGAGACCTGGGGAAGGTGAGGAAGTGAGGAAGGTGAGGAAGTGAGGAAGTGAGGAAGTGAGGAAGTGAGGAAGGTGAGGAAGTGAGGAAGTGAGGAAGTGAGGAAGGTGAGGAAGTGAGGAAGGTGAGGAAGTGAGGAAGACCAACTCCATGTGGAAGAGATGCCTGGCCAGTCAAAGCTGGGTTAGTGTTTCAGGAGATTGGCTGAGAAGGACTTCCTGAGGAAGCTGCTTGGGCAGGTGATGACGAGGATGCTTCTGCATGTTTGGGGCTTGAGTCTGCCATTTGGTCCGGTCACATCTCCAAGACTCTCATGTTGTGGAGGTGACTCTTCCATGGGTGAGCAAGAACGTACGAAGGCTCAAATTCCTAGGCTTACCTGTCAGCAAACCTTTATGGGATTACTCCAGTGAGTTGGGAAGAAATCAAAGCCAGTCCTGGCATTCTTCCTTCTCTCTCTGTGTGGGTTCCTGGGATATGTGTGTGTGTGTGGGTTCCTCTTCTGCTGTGTCCATGCTTATAATGGAGCAGTGGTGAGCCATTCGTTTCTGGCATGAGTCAGTAATTTATTTCTGCTGTGCCTGACATTGCATTGAAAACAGCCAGTTTCTCTTGCTAATTCTACAGATTTATCATCCTCTGAGGAAATCAGTTGTAGTGAAAAAAGCCTTGGGCTGAGTTTCATGCTACCTCCAACCCCATGATTTATAATTTTTATGGAAGTTTCTTTACATTTGTGAGCCTCAGTTTCTTCATCTGTAAAGTGAGCAGTTGGTCTAGCTAATTTGCACAACTCATTCTTGCTCTGCTCTGACACAAGTCTACAGTTCTTTCTCAAACTCTTTTTGCTTGTTCCTTGGTGATAGTTTGTAGATACCACTTTGGGAAAGACTCTCTCTGTTGCTTGCGGAGGAGGGCTGTGTAACGTGCATTATGTGCCTCCCTGCAGCCTTCCTTGCCCTGCTCCGGAGGAGGTTTCTGCAGAGGAGAATCCACTGTGGTCTCTTTACTTGGCCTCTGCTACTCCTGTGTATTTTTCCAGTGTCCTCAATGGTAGTAGTAGGAAGTCATACTTGCACCGTGCTGTTTAATAGGGTGGACTAGCTGCATGTGGCTACTTAAACACGATCGATTAAAATTAACATGTAAAAATGCAGTTCCTCGGCCGGACGTGGTGGCTCACACCTATAATCCCAGCACTTTGGGAGGCAGAGGCAGGTGGATCAGTTGAGGTCAGGAGTTCGAGACCAGCCTGGCCAACATGGTGAAACCCTGTATCTACTAAAAATAAAAACAATTAGCCGGGTGTTGTGGCGGGTGCCTGTCATCCCAGCTACTTGGGAGGTTGAGGCAGGAGAATCACTTGAACCCAGGAGGCAGAGGTTGCAGTGAGCTGAGATTGTGCCACTGCACTCCAGCCTGGGTGACAAGAGCGAAACTCCGTCTCAGGAAACTCAGGGAAAAAAAAAAAAAAAAAAAAAGCAGTTCCTCAATGCTATACTGACAGTGCAGAAATAGAACATTCTGTCATCACTGACTCTTGTATCAGATGCACTCTGTGAGAGTTGGAGTACACTGAGCTGGCGTAAGGTTTACTTTGCCTCCAGTGAGCTTGTGGTGTCACTGGTGCAAGGAGGGTAAACCAGACCCTGGTCTCTCTTCCTAAACGGCACAGCACGTTGTGGAGTGTTGTAGGTTGTATAGGAAGGGAAGGTCTAGTAATAGCTTCCCTCATTTGATGACACAGGTGTGGCTAGGCCAGTGCTCTGACCTCAGCAGGGAGTTAGTGTCTTCTTGCTGTGGGAGAGAGGTAGCCCTTCCTGGAGGAGGCCGGTGGCATTTTGCCTTTCTGTGGTTGGGCCTTCAAGATGAGGAGGAGATTGGGGTGTTCGTCTTTCGAGGTCCCTTTTAGTGTTGACAGTTCACCAGACCGTGCACATTGCTCTGATCACGTGTTTCAGTGCTTTAAGTGGGTGTTCGTTTCTCTGGATTCTCAGTGCGTTTACTGGATTTCCATCCAGAGTCCATAAAAAGTCACCAGGGAGCTTCCAAAATACCCTTACCTGAGCCTTTCTGGACACGTGGATTCTCTTAGTCTGGGTGGGGTGAGAAGGGATTCTAATGTTGCAGTCAGAGCCAAATCCACTGGGCCAGGTATATCCCAAAGGTAGGGCACCTGTTTCGATATTTTCTGAACCTCCCAGAAAGGCTGTCCTTAGGATGAGGCCCTCTCTGACCTGGGGCTGGGGATCCTTCGCAGGCAGGCAACTCCATGGCCATTTATGGTGGAATTCCTCTGGAAGTTGGAAGAAAGTCAGCTGGTGCCTACCTGGAGTGTGCTGTCCCTCCAGGGAAGGCTGCTGACTGTGTCTGCATGTCACGATCTTAGTGGAGTTCTTTTGAGTCCTCCAGGCTCATCCTCAGACTTCCGAGAGGGCTCCAGTGGAGGGAAGAGGAAAGGAGCGTGGATCTAGGATGGACCTGGGTCTGTTCTGTGACTTTTGAGCCTCCTCTTAGTGTTACGTTCTTTCCTCAGCTGTGAGTGCACTCGTTTACCTGCTCCTTTCCAAACTCTTTAGGGTGACTTGGCAACCTCTGTGACCTCATCTAGAAGTATGGATTTAGCTTTCACAGGACAGTCATCACCCGGGCCCCAGTTACCATTAGCTTGAGTCTTTTGATGGTCTGCACAAAAGACGAGGTGGGGTGGGAGCATCTGCAGCCTGAGTCCCCATGCCTTTGATTCAGTGTCCTGGCATCCTGGGAATTTGACTGCTGTGCCCTGGGAAGGTCACCCTCCCTGCTGGCTGCTGGCTCACTGATGGATAATGCATGCTGATTCAGACTTTGTCCTCCTCGAATTCCATTTCAGCTGAGTGCCAGGAGTCCCTGGTGAAGCAGGCCAAATGGAATGTGTTGCTGACTGCCCAAAACCGTCCCAGGTCCTCAGTGGATTCCTGCTCAGCCTTTCCCTGGGTATCCCCGAGGCGGGCTCTCCCCCTCCCTCCCGTGCTGACCTTGCCCTCCAGGCTGCTTTGCTCCCCAGGCATCTTCTTGTCCTGTTAGATAGAGCTTTGTGACTCTGAGGGGACAGATCCCATCAGCAGATGGCTTTTTGTAAATTGTTGGAGGTGCTGTTGGGATGCTAGTTCCCATATGGAAAGATAATGCCCACTCCTGCCACTTGCAGACAGCAACAGCTCTTCCTGTCCTTTTTCCAGTAGTCACCCAGCCGATGCTGAGCCGTCCGGTGCGTTGATTGTCTTGTCAGGAGCTGGAAGTTGGTGACTGGGAGCGTTTTAGGCCATGGAATCCAGTGAGGGTCCAGTCTTGGACTTTGATTTGCCACATGAACATTGCAGGGTGGCCTTTACCAACTGAACCCCCGCAGTCAATGTTTGCTGCATTTCCAAGCCCTGCCCTTTTCCTACCCAGGCTGTGGTTTTCCTAGATGACAGCACTTCCTTCTGTACTGAGATGTCCTTCCAACGGTGTCCTCGGTCCCAGGAGGGTGGTCACAGTGGAAGGAAAGTGAGATCAAAGGTTGGTGCTGGATCCAGACCCAAGTCTGTCACTAATTTTCTGCCTGGTTGTTTCTCATCTATCAAATGCGAAGGAGCTGAGAAAGAATATTCCAGAGGAGGTGCTGAAAGAACTGGTCACTCGTCTCCCAGATAGCCTAAAAGCCCCTGTAGGCCACGTCAAGCCACAGGAAGCTGGGCCCCCAGGGAGATAGGTTGCCTTTCACCTTGACAGACATTGCGTTTTTAGGGCCAGTTAGGGTGACCATGTCAGTGGATGGTGATGTCTCTGTTAGGAAGGCACAGCGAAACCTGGAGTTCTATGTGTCTGGTAGTGCTGGTGCTGACCCTATGCCTCCTCTGGGGTCCTGAGCTGTGTTGGCTGCCTGTTCTTCCAGAATAGTTATTTTATGGACACTGCGTTGTGTGACACTGTAGATGCATCTACCCAAATACAACAACTTCTAGACCTTCGCCATCCAACACAGGAGCCACATGCCACGGTCTAGGTTGAGATGTGTCCTAAGAGTCAAGTGCATATGGATTTTGAAGACTTAGTTTAAAAAAGTGTAAGTATGGATAATAATAATATTTTATGCTGATCGCAAGTCGAAATGATATTTTGGATATATTGGGTTAAATGTATTTTTATAATTTCACTCATTTTGTTTTTATTTTTTACTTTTAAAAAATGTGGCTTCTAGAATTAAAAATTCCACGTGCAGCTCCTGTTACATTTCTGTTGAGTAGGTCTCTTCAAGAGAGTCGAGAGCAAGCTTGTTCAACCAGTGGCCTGCAGGCCGCATGCAGCCCAGGATGGCTTTGAACACCGCCTGATACAAATTTGTAAACTTTTCTTAAAACATGATGAGATTTTTTTGTGATTTTTTTTTGGAGACAGTCTTGCTCTCTCACCCAGGCTGGAATGCAGTGGCACAATCTCGGACCACTGCAACCTCCGCCTCCCAGATTCAAGTGATTCTCCTGCCTCAGCCATCCCAGTAGCTGGGACTACAGGTGTGCACCACCACACCCAGCTATTGTTTTTGTATTTTAGTAGAGATGGGCTTTGCATCATGTTGCCCAGGCTGGTCTCAAACTCCTGAGCTCAGGCAGTCTGCCCACCTCGGCCTCCTGAAGTGCTAGGATTACAGGTGTGAGCCACTGTGCCAGGCCACGATTTTTTTTTTTTTTAGTTCATCAGCTATAGCTAGTGTTAGTGTATTTTATGTGTAGCCCAGGACAGTTCTTCTTTCAGTGTGTTCCAGGGAAGCAAAAAGATTGGATACCCCTAGTTTAGAGCCAGATTTGTGGCCCTCCTTAGGCAGGGTCTACACTGTTGCAGGTGTGTGCGTTTCATATCCTCATCCTCATTCCATGACAGGTTTCTACCTTTGTGTTCTTCCTTTTCCTGTAATTAACATGTTACACTGGTTTCCTGTATTCTTACTTGCTGACCCAAATCTTTGCAGGGTCAAGGCAGGGGATGGGGGGAGGATAGAAGGGATAGAAGGGACTAAAAGGAAGATTGCGCGTGTCAGCCTGACTCCCGCACTGGGTTGCTGAAAGGCCTGAATGAGGTGAGTGGGGGCCAACATCACGGCCATGTGAATGGGAAGTGATTGTGGGATTGCTGCCAAGTGCAGGTCATGGGTCTGGGCAGCAGGCACTTGCTGGGCTGGGTCCCTCTGGCCTGTCTAGCCTCCTGTCCAGAGACAGCAGGGGCTGGTGAAGGCAAATCCTGTAGCTCGGCACCAGGTATTTCCTGGCACAAGGCCCTTGGCACAGACCAGCACTGCTCCTCAGTAGTGTCCTTGGCTCACCAGGGGCTCTGGGAACTTTTGTGTTTTCTCGGGCAAGGGAGGATGACTTGAGGCCAGAACCTCTTTCAGCTCTCTGCCATTTCATGGAAAGCCCTGGATGGTTCTATTGCTTCTCTCTTCAGTCCTTCCAGGGGCCAGGGAGACACTCAAACCAGCTTGTCCAGCGACTTCTCCCCAGGTCTCTCCCTCCCACAGGATCTGCTCCGCAGGGACCTGTGGTCATGGTCACCCATTGCCCAAGCAGGCCAAAGGCTTCTTGGACTCTATACACTTTCCTAATCTTGACCTTAGTCATCCACCAAGCCCTTGTGATTCTGCGTCCTGCGTTTCTTTGGGATCTGCCCTCTCCTCTGCCACCTGGAATACTACAGACAGCCTCCACCTTTTTTTTTTTTTCTTTGAGATGGAGTCTCACTGTGTCACCTAGGCTGGAGTGCGGTGGCACGATCTGGGCTTGCTGCAACCCCTGCCCCCCAGGTTCAAGTGACTCTCATGCCTCAGCCTCCCAAGTAGCTGGGATTATAGGTGTGTGCCATCACGCCCAGGTAATTTTTGTATTTTTACTAGAGACAGGGCTTCACCCTGTTGGCCAGGCCAGTCTTGAACTCCTGGCCTCAAGTGATCCGCCTATCTCTGCCTCCCAAAGTGCTGGGATTACAGGTGTGAGCCACCACGCCCGTCCCAGCCTCCACTTTTTTCTCCCTGGCTCCCCCAGGCTTTTGTTACATTGGCACCAGGCTCTGAGAGACCCTTTTGCCATTGCAAAAACGCCTGGTACTACCTCCCATGGTGCTGTAGCCTTACTGACCTTCTCAGCTGCCAACTTGTCTGCCCAGGGTACCTGCTCCCCTTTGGTTCCTTGGCCCTTTGTTCTTCACTGGCACTTAATTTTTTTAGACAGTCTCGCTGTGTTGCCCAGGCTGGAGTGCAGTGGCGCGATCTCGGCTCACTGCAGCCTCTGCCTCCCAGGTTCAAGTGATTCTCCTGCCTCTGCCTCCCGAGTAGCTGGGACTAAAGGTGCACGCTGCCACGCCCAGCTAATTTTTGTATTTTTAGTAGAGACGGGGTTTCACCATGTTGCTCAGACTAGTCTCGAACTCCTGACCTCAGGTGATCTGCCTGCCTCGGCCTCCCAAAGTGCTGGGATTACAGGCGTGAGCCACCGCGCCCAGCCATCCACTGGCACTTTTGTGTCTATGAAGCCCTCCCAGCTGGGGAGCAAGTGTTCCAGGCATCCTACCCTGACCTGCTGCCACCCAGGTGGGTGACCTTGCTGCCCAGAGGGCACCCACACCCACCCCTCACAAGGCTGCACATACGGCCCAGGGCCTGCGGCTGACTTGCTGGGTTTCCTCACAGGCTGTAAGCTGCCACCTCTATGTCCTGAATTCTCAGGTGTCAGGGTCCCGAGAGGTGATAAGTATGCAGTAGACATGTGCTGACTGAGTGGCCCTGCCCTGGTCCAGGTGGCCATCCTCTCTCAGAGAGAGAGCCCTCAGGTCCAAGAAGACCCCTCCATTTGAGGAAGTGCCGCAATCTGATGGAGAGCGTGAGGACTCACCACAACTGCACGCTGTGCATATTGGTGTTGCATTCTCCAAACCTCAATTTCTTCATCCTGAAAAGTGGGGTTTTACTACCCAAAACAAGGTAGAGTTGTGAGGATTACGTGAGATTGTATATGTCAGCTCCCAGATAGACAAGAAAGTATGTGGCAATCTCCATGTCTTCTTTCCTTTCCTGAGTGCCTCACCTCCTTTCCCTGGGCAAGTGGGGCACTCTCTCTCTCTGTGTTGCTCCTGCCTTGCACGGTTCACTCAAGGCTACTTCCTTCCACCGCACTAATTTGCCACCCCTCTCTGTGGCAGGAGGAGCTGGAGCACCTGAACCAGGCCAGCGAGGAGATCAACCAGGTGGAACTTCAGCTGGATGTGAGTGTTTTCTTCCTTGTGTGCTTGGGCTGGTCCTTGGAAGCATCTCTGTCTCTTTCCCAGATTGAGGCAGTGGCAGTGGGAGGGGTGTGTCTGAGAAACGAGAGGAGCTGGGACCCAAACATGTGCCTTTCCTTTGCCTTGTTCCTTTCCAGGAGGCCAGGACCACCTATCGGAGGATCCTGCAGGAGTCGGCGAGGAAACTGAATACACAGGGTTCCCACTTGGGAAGCTGCATCGAGAAAGCCCGGCCCTACTATGAGGCTCGGCGGCTGGCTAAGGAGGTATGGCTGGCTGACCCATGTTTGCGGAAGGCTACGTGCTGAGCCTGTCCATGGATTCTTCTGTCTCTATGTGAACTGAGAGACAAAGCACCAGACCTGAGGGCAGAACCCTGGGCTAGACCTGCTGGTCGGAACAAGCTCTGTGGGCTCAGAGGTTCCTTTACCACCGTGGGCCCTGGGCTCATGGTCTATAAAATGGTGAGGGAGGGTGTGGGAGAACATTTAGTTCAGCCCTGCTAATATTTAAGTGCCTTCTGCGTATCAGGAACCAGGCTTTAGGGTATATCAGATATGTCAGTTCTAACATCCTACTGTTTTCATCTACTGCCATTTCCTCTTCCCTTTGGTTCATGTCTCTCTTCTGAATCTTTGCTTTGCTTTCTCCTCACTCTTTTCCCCATCCCACACCCCTTTTTTCTGTAACAAATTATTTTTAACAAGTAGTGTGTGTTCACCTTTGGAAAAACATAATAAAATAAGAAGGAAACAAAAACCACCCAAAATCCTACCATGCACGTTTTATGCATTTTGTTTCCTGGGATTTGTTTTCATCCTGCATGTTGAGGTGACAGATACAGAGACAACTACCTTGGAAGAAGAGTTTGTTCCCAAGAGGAGGGGACATACCATGCCATGCAGGGCCACACTGGGAAGCAACTGGGGTCCTTCAGGAGGCGGAAGAAGTGAAGGAGAAAGCATAGCGTGGAGCCTTATTGTGATTTTTGTGGAAAGGAGTAGGTGAGGCAGGGTAGACAAGTTTGGATAAGCTTAGGACTGGATAGTTGGAATAATTTTGCTAGGCCCTGGGCTATAGGGGTGGCCTCTAATTGTCTAGTACCTGGCCCTGGGATGACTTAGGGCAGAGGAAATATTGGCTTGGTGGGTGAGAAGTAGGTAAAGGAGCTAGTTGGGGATCCAGGCTTTGGATTGGTTGGTTGGTTTGCATATGAAAGACACACTTACAGGGGAGTTTACTGTCTCTAGAAAGTAGCCCTGGAAGGGGCCTTTTCTCCTTGGCCAGCAAGGTCCCCCAGACATCAACGCGTCGTAAAGTGTAGAAAATAAAAGTACGATTAACAGAGCACAGATAACCATGTGCTCATGTCTTGTGTCCGTGTGTGTGTGTGTGTGTGTGTATATATATATATATATATATATATATATCCGCCAAAATGAGATTACACGGTGTGTGCTGTTTCTTTCTTTTACTAGCATTATCACATGGTTCCAGGTCAATCACTATACATCCATGCTGTCATTTTAAAGGACTGATTAGTGAATATTTCATTTTTTTAAGAGATGGGGTCTTGCTCTGTTGCCCAGACTGGAGTACAGTGGTGTGATCATAGCTCACTGTAACCTCAAACTCCTAGGCTCAATAATCCTCCTCCCTCAGCCTCACAAGTAGATGGGCTCACAGGCAGAAGCCACTTCTGCTCACAGGCAGAAGCCGCCCAGCTTATTTTCTTATATTAGATGTACTGTTATTTATTTAACCAATGTCCTGTAACTGAAAAGTTAGGTTTGTTTCGGTTTTTGCTGGGTTGGTGTGGCTGTGATGACTGTCTCTGAACTTGTCCGATTATTTCCTTCAGCTTGCCTGCTGAACATGGAATTGATGGTCTCAAGGTCATCTTTTCTGTAAGACTCTGTCCATGTTGCTAACCACCTTACACTAAAATGGTTTGTATTTTCCTTTGTTTTCCCTAGGCAAAAGGCTAGCAGCCTTTGGGAGTGCTGGATTTCACACACCTACCCTCCACTGGCAAAATTTTTATTTCTTCTAGTCCATATCCTTATGAAATATTCTTTATAGAATGTTGCTTCCTTGGCATTTATCCTCAGCACAGTTTGGGAAATGAAGCCGACATTGCTAGTAGGCCTTCCTCCTTCTCTTATCCTCACATCTATTACGGGTCTCCATGGGCAGCTGGGGTCCCTCGGGATTCCCCGTCCTGATATCCCTCTCCCCCCAGGCTCAGCAGGAGACACAGAAGGCAGCGCTGCGGTATGAGCGAGCCGTGAGCATGCACAATGCTGCTCGGGAAATGGTGTTTGTGGCTGAGCAGGGCGTCATGGCCGACAAGAACCGACTGGACCCCACGTGGCAGGAGATGCTGAACCATGCCACCTGCAAGGTGAGGTGGGCGGTGCCGGCAGGTCCCCTTCGCTGGTTCTCATCCATTCTGTGCTATGTCTTTATCACCTCACCTCCTCACTCTTTCCTCCACTCTCGCCTTCTTTCAACTTTGATTCTGTTTCAGGCAAAACCTGGTCCTCGTTTTCTGTCCTGTTTGGCCTCCAGTGCCTCCCATATTCCATCTCCCTCTGACTTAGAATGTCATCCTGGGCTCTCGAACGTTCGCCTCCAGGTGTGGGACTAACCCAAACAATTCATCCCTGGTGGATACTCTGGATTCAACATTCACATTTTGTTATGTTTAGCTGTGTGACTCCTCGCGTCTGTTTTCAGAATCTGCTCCCTTTCCTGCTTTTGAGCTCTGACAATACACTTCGAGTTTTGAAGTATAATTTATGTATCATTTCCAAGCTCCTGAAAGGGGACTGGGGAGCGGAAGGATCTCTGCCATTGGCCCTGTCTGCCACCTTCAGCTTGCACAGGGCAGGTGTCAGCTCCTCAGGGGGTGTTTGTGGCTTGTGATTCTTCATCTGCCCCTCGCACAGAACAGGCACCTCACTTCTACTCTAGAGCTCATGCAAATGAGAGCACACAGCACTGGGGGAGGGATTAGGGGATGGTGTACAGTCTAGAGCTACCCCGGAACAGGGAGCAGGTGAGGGCTCCAGCCACCCTGTCTACCAGGACAAGTGGGCCAACTGTCCAACACCCTGAGCAGAAGCACCCCAGAGCCCCATCCAGCCTTGGCCCACGTGTCCTGGACGGTGCCCACATAGGGTGTGGAAACCTGGAGAACCCAGTGTATAGCTGTGGCTCCCCACACGGGCTCTTCTCATTCCCAGATCCCTAACCGTTGGCACTGAGGGCTCCCTGAAGAGAGTGGCTGCTGCAGATGTGTGATGTGCTGACACATTCCCTTGATGCTCAAGTGGTTGAGTGGGCGCCAGCGTCCCTTTCCTGGCAGCAGCAAAGCTGAGTAGCCAGTGGTGCAGGTGACAGGAGGCAAGAACATGGGAAGAGGTGGCTCAGAGGCATGTGCCTGTGATGTGGTCCTCAGTGGTCAGGCAGCAGATCCAAGAGACACAGAAATAAGCTCTCTGGAGGCTCACAGACGCTCTGTTCCCCTGCGTGTCTCGGGCTCTGTACACAGTTGAGGGTTTGCAGAGGATGTTCCTGTTTGGGTTCCCCCCAGGGCATTGTTCAGGTTGGCAGCCTGGGGCAGATGCCAGAGACTGAAGCCTGGGTCCCGGCTCAGTGATGTGTCCCTCTGGGCCAGGTGAACGAGGCGGAGGAAGAACGGCTTCGAGGTGAGCGGGAGCACCAGCGAGTGACTCGGCTGTGCCAACAGGCTGAGGCTCGGGTCCAAGCCCTGCAGAAGACGCTCCGGAGGGCCATCGGCAAGAGCCGCCCCTACTTTGAGCTCAAGGCCCAGTTCAGCCAGATCCTGGAGGTAGCTGAGTGGGTGAGGGGGAGGAGGAATGGCTAGGTAGGGGTGCAGGCAGGGGCAGGCATGGAAAGTGAGGGCAGCTGGAGGGGATGCTGGTCGGCCTTTCTGGGCCATCTTGGTGAAGTGGCCAAGGTGAGGCCAGCGGCCAGTGGTGGGGAAGGGTGGTGGCACACATGTTCCAGATGACCTTGCAGGAGTGGGAGGCAGGGATGGGGGCTGGTGACGGCGCGAACGTAGTTGGAAGAAGGGAGGTAAACGAGGAAAAGAACTGGTAGAAACCCAGGGATGGGGAAGAAGAACCAGCCCTGGGGTGAAGGGGAACAGTGGGGAGAGGATGAGGAGCAGGAGCTGGTGGAGAGGAAGGCCCTGGAAGGTGGGGCCCAGGTCAGGAGCAGGATTGCTGGGAAGAACAGCCCAGAGAGCGAGTGGAGCTGGGAAGGGTGTGGTGGGTCTGTGGTGGGTGCTGAGCCAGCTGTCCAGGTACTCGGGGTTGGGGGGAGCAGGCCCTCAGACCTCAGTGCAGAGTGCTGGGTAAGGTGGGGCGTGCATCACGGGTCGCCTGACTCTGTTCTGTCCTCTGCAGGAGCACAAGGCCAAGGTAACAGAACTGGAGCAGCAGGTCGCTCAGGCCAAGACGCGCTACTCAGTGGCCCTTCGCAACCTGGAGCAGATCAGCGAGCAGATTCACGCGCGGCGCCGCGGGGGTCTGCCTCCCCACCCGCTGGGCCCTCGGCGCTCCTCCCCCGTGGGGGCTGAAGCAGGACCTGAGGACATAGAGGACGGAGACAGCGGGATTGAGGGGGCCGAGGGCGCGGGGCTGGAGGAGGGCAGCAGCCTGGGGCCCGGCCCCGCCCCCGACACCGACACCCTGAGTCTGCTGAGCCTGCGCACGGTGGCTTCGGACCTGCAGAAGTGCGACTCCGTGGAGCACTTGCGAGGCCTCTCGGACCACGTCAGTCTGGACGGCCAAGAGCTGGGAACCCGGAGTGGAGGGCGCCGGGGCAGCGACGGCGGAGTCCGTGGGGGTCGGCATCAGCGCAGTGTCAGCCTGTAGTGGAGGGACTGGCGTTCCTGGCTTGAATCTGCTGTTCTGGGCCGGTCGGGGCCCCCAGGCTTCTCACGCCCTCTCCTCTGGGGCCTTGGCTTCCCGGAGGTCCCCTTCTCCAGTGCTTCCCTGGAGAGGCTAGCTGTGTCGAGTCCTCTGTGCCTGCCCTGGCGTTCTCACAGCCTCCCCCTTCCCTTCAGCAGGCAGCTCTGTTTGCCTTACCCGTCCGGAAGGCTTGCCCTCGGCGCTCTGCCTGCCCCTGCTGCTGGCTCATCACAATCTGCAGGGCATTGACCCTTTGCTTTCCCTTTCTGCTCCCTCTCTTTCCATCTGTTTGGCTTTTTCCCTCAGGGAACTGGGTCTGGAAGGCACTGGGAAGCTCATCAGAGGAAATGGGTGCTGGGCCTGCGTACTCCGGTCGGAGGGGACAGACAAGCACCCCTCCCGTTGGTTTTCTGGCCCCACCCCCCTTCCTAAGGCAACTCTGGAGGGCACCCTGGATATGCTGCTGCGCCCTGCACCCCCGTCCTGTTCCAGCCGGCGCGTGTGTAACCTGTAAGACGTGCTGTGTGCCTCTGGAAGACACCACCTTTCCCTTCAGCGTTCCCTTTCATGAGCCGAGGCGCTCTGCAATGTGTGCCCCAAAGCAGAGCTTACAGAACCTGCAGGAAGCTGGTGTCAGGGGGAGAAACCCAACCCCACTGTCAACATAGGGAACATCACCCACTCCAGACTGGCTCCTGTGGGTGCGGTGTTTCCGCTGGGCTGGGTCCTCAACATTGCCAAGGTGCTAGTGGGTCCCTAAGAGGGCCCGTGGTGGGGGTGAAGTCACGAGGTCCTGAAGGCTTAGGCCCGTCATTCCCACCCTCACTTGCTGCACAGTTGTGTTTACTTTTTCTGGGTAGAGGATGCTGAACTGACTTAGCACCCTCCTGCAGGGCGGGGTTAGGGAATTTGGTGCTCAATTGCTCTCCCTTGCTCTTACCCAAACTCAATACCTACCGCAGGATCCCTCGGGGCACACTCAAGTTTGGCTGCCAACCCTCTTCACTTCCTTTGTTACAGGGAGGGGTTGGCTTGGGGTGAAAAGTCCTGCCCTCCGTGGGGAGCAGCTCCAGCTGCCTGGGACAGTGCTCCCAGTTTGTAGGGAAGCCACACCAGATCTGGGTGCCTTGGGAGAACCGGTCCTTCCTTTTGACCCACCCCAGGATAGTGGAGAGCTCTTGTCTAGGCCCATGTTCTGCCAGCGACTGGGATGAGTGGGCATCTGGACTCCACACGGGGTCTACAGGTCGAGGGAGGTTGGTCACGATGAGAACCTCGGGGTTTGAGGTGGCCATGGGCAGAGAGCAGAAAGGGAGGGAGGGTGTGGGTGTGCGTGCGTGCATGTGCTGGTGTGTAAGGGGGAAAGGGTCTTTACTGGTTTTATTTAAATAAAGTAGTTTATGTAACAGTTAACTTCTACTGTCCTTGCTGGAGGAAGAGAAAAGGCGCAAAGATGAGGCAAGGGTTGGGGGAGGAAAGAGCAGGGTGAGGCGACAGGCTCTTTAGATGGTGTGGTCAGGGAAGGGAAGTGAAGTACCAGATTGAGTGAGCCACGCTATGCATGCTCTTGGGGGCGTGCAAGGCCCCATGGCCAGGGTGGTCATGTACAGGGCAAGTGTAGACAAGCAGGGGAGGAGTTGGTGCCTCGTGGGGCCATGCTGTGTGAGGTGACGGGTGCCAGGAGAGGGTTTGGTAGAAAGGGGCCTGCAGGGTGGAGTGGGCTCTGAGCTAAGAGATGAGAGTGCCAGAGGGGTGGGATCTTAGATGTGTCTGGATGTGAGCATGAAGACAGAGGAAGGACAAAAGTAGTGATGCCAGATTTATCAATATAGTGTATCCACTTAAATTTCAGGTAGGTGGTATTTTTGTCCACTGCAGTGTTTAGGATGTAAGTGACATTATGAATTATCCATTGTTTCTCTGAAATTAAAACCTAGATAAAAGGTGACTTCCAAGTCAGGACTTGACTGGCTGAGGGGTGGGAGGGGTTTGAGGGCACTTGAACTCACAGGTGGGAGATCGGATAGGGATGTGAACTCCAGGAGCTTTGAGGAAGAGCAAAAGGCTTTGTTTAGCCTGAGCTGCACTTGGGGTGTGCCAATGTTTGGAGTTTTGTTGAGAAGAGGTCAGCCAAGGGAAGAAGAAGGTGCTGGCAGGGAGGAAGACCGGAAACCATGGCGGTCAGGGGGCAGGATGAAGGCCAAGAATTGGAGGCACACCATCAGAGCAGTGACCCTGGTGGCTGTGGACGCCATCCAAGGGGCCATCTGGGCCACCGTGTACTGAGCACTCACTGAGCCCTCGAACGGGTGCTGTCCGGGAGTTTGAGCCTGCCTTCCCTGACTTGGCAGATGGGTATCATAATATTTTATTACTAGAGAAGCTGCTATGAAAATGCATGGCTTATGTTTTTGGGTGAGTGGGCTTTAAATTTTTTTAATTGTATGTATAGGAGATGTACACCATGGCATTTTGATGTACGTAATGAAATAGGTATCGAATTGACACATCATTTTGCACAGTTACCTTCCCCCTTTTTTTTGTTGTAAAACCACCTAAAATCTACTCTCAGCTAATTTTCAGTCTATGATAATGTATAGTCCTAATGAGGGGCTTTCTGAGATGACACACAGTGCTGGACTTCCCTACCCAGTCTGGCAGGCAGGACCTGTGAGGCTCCTGGTGCAGAAGAGCCCCAGAAAAGAAGGGCTGTGCCATGCACATGCTGTTTTTCCTTGCAAAACCACCTACAAGATAAGGCAGGCGGGAAGAGAGACCAGGAAGGTTACAGCCAATGGTAACCTTCTAAGGAGAAGAAAACAGAAGCCACAGTGCTCCCTTGCTCCCATCCTCGTCATAGTAGCTTGTACTCACCCAATACATTTCACGTACCAGGGACACCCCTAATTAATCTCCACAAGACTGTTATGGAACAGATAAACACTATGATTTCCTTTCCACAGTGAGAAAATAAGGCACAGTGGGGGTACTCAGCCTTGCTGAAGGTGACGGAGGCAGCTGCTCTAGGCGCTTGGATTCTAGAGTCCAAACACTTGAGCCCTTGAGCTCACAGGAACAGGAGGTGGGGAAGTGGGTGTCATCTCCGAGGAGGTTCTGCTGGGAAGAAGAGCTGAGAAGTGGGAGTACTGTTTCTTAGCTCCTTCTCCCAGCAAAGAGGGTCCAGAAATTTTGTTTAAGGTGAGGAAGAGATGGTCAAGGTGTGGGGGACGTAGGGCCTCATGCCCCATTCCTGTACCGTGTCCTGTTACACGTCATATTGGCTGGTTGGTAATGAATTGTTCTGATCTTCATCTTCCTTAAGTGTGGGGCTGGGGCCTCAGTCTATCCAACACCTGACACAGGCCCTGCACCAACAGATGCTCAGGAAATGTGCTTTGGCTTCTTGCCCCTTCTCTTAGCCCACAGCTGTATCAGGTGAGTTAATCAGCACAGCAGTTCGGAGGTCAGGACCTGGTGATGTACAATCCCAGGGTCACATCTCTATGGGAATTCTCACATTTCGTGACCCTGCAATTTTATCGCCTATAAAATGGGAGCACGGAGGCACCTGTGGCACGTGCTGCGTCAGTGGATCTGAGGTGCAGCAACTCTTTGCAGCCTCAGGGCGCTTAACTTACGGAGGCTTCATCCCATCTTGCCCTAGGCACGTGGACTCTATAAAAGGGTTGTGTTTCCCTCCTTGTCTGGATGTGATTTTTGACAAGCATGACAACCCCACTGCCTTTTTTAAAAATTTAATTTTTAATTTTTATTTTATTATGAGACAGCGTTTTGCACTGTTGCTCAGACTGGAGTGCAGTGGTGCAATCATAACTCACTGTGGCGTGGAACTCCTGGGCTCAAGCAATCTTTCTGCCTCAGCTTCCCTAGTAGCTACGACCACAGATGCACACCACCATACCCCGCTAATTTTTAACTTAATTTTTTTTTTTTTTTTTTTCTGTAGAGACGTATTGCAATGTTGCCCAAAATGGTTTTGAGCTCTTGGACTTAAGCAGTCCTCCCACCTTGACCTCTTAAAGTGCTGGGATTAGAGGCGCGAACCCCTGTTCTTTGCCTTTGTGTGTGTGTGTGTGTGTGTGTGTGTGTGTGTGTCACTCGTTCTAGCCCAGGCTGGAGTGCAGTGATGTGATCTTGGCTCACTGCAACCCCGACCTTCCCAGCTCAGGAGATCCTCCCACCTCAGCCTACCAAGTAGCTGGGACTACAGGTATGTCCCTCCCACCATGCCCAGCTAATTTTTGTATTCTTTTGGAGGCGGGGTTTCCCTGTGTTGCCCAGGGTGGTCTTAAACTCCTGGGCTCAAACCATCCACCTACCTCGGCCTCCCAAATTGCTGGGATTACAGGCATGAGCCACCATGCCTGGTTATGCTCCCAGCCTTTAGACATCTTTTAAAATTGACATATTGTAGTTGCACGTGTTTGTGGGGTGTGGAATGAACCCACCTGCAGAGGATCCTACTCCGCCTGGCAGATAAGAGCGGCCGGTGGCCTTCCTGGGCTGTCAAGGTCTTGCAGTGTCGGCAGGGGGCAGCAGCTGCCAGGAAGTGCGCCGAGCCTTGCGCTGCGTTTCTCTGCGCGCGCTGCGCGTTGACCCTCCAAGCCTGCGTGGTCAGCCTCATGGGCACTTTGCAGAAGGGCCTGAAAAACTGCACATAGAAGGGTGGGGGTGTGTGTACATCAGAATGGAACCCCATGTGTACTTCTCAGGGGCCTCTTGCATTCCCATGTGTCCTCGGATTCGCCTACTGTGTGTGAGAGCTGGCTGGAGTCTGCAGCGCAGCTGGTCTTTGGAGGTAAGATGTTCCACATCTGCAGATGCGGCCTGTTCTCCTCAGAGCTCACTTCCTTCCTGGGCCTCCCTAGTGTCTTTTCCCTCTCCCTTTCCACAGCCTCTTTATAAATTTCTCCACCCATGCCTGCTCACCATTCTTGAGCCCCAGGCTGCACCACGTTGCTCATGCCCTGGGATAAGGGAACCAGGAGACCATACACTGGTTGGCAAATGGGTATGTGTAGTTTACTAAGAAATGTTCACCAGGATGGTTCAGTGTACAAACACTGTGGTAGGTCTTGTTAGGAACACGATAAACTATAATGCCACGGTGGGTCTTCCAGGTAAGGAAAGCAGGTGTGCACAGGTGGTGCAGGGCAGTGAAAAATAGATAACCAGACCAGGAATGATGGCTCACAGCTGTAATCCCAATGCTTTGGGAGGCCAAGGTGGGAGGATCACTTGAGGCCCAAGTTTGAGGCCAGCCTCAACATCATAGTGAGAACCCGACTCTACAAAAAGTAAAAAAATTAGCCAGGCGTGTTGGCGTGCACCTGTGGTCCTAGCTACTCCTGAGGCTGGTGGGAGGATCTCCTGAGCCCAGGAGTTTGAGGCTGCAGTGAGCTATGATCACACCACTATTCCAGCCTGGGTGACAGAGGGAGAACCTATTTCTAAAAATAAGTAGATAACTACTGAGGGCTGCAGTCAAGGAGAAATCCGGGAGGTTACAGCCGGGCGTTGCTCTCCGAAGCTCTGAAGCAACCCCTTGGTCTCAGACTGGAGAGGTGGCCCCTAGCTCCAGTCCTTGTTCTTCCTAAATCTGTCTTGAGCTCCCAGGGCCTGTGTCTCACCCATCTTGGTGTTCTCAGGACCTGGAATGTGGAAATTTTCACCGAACAGCTGTCTACTGACTGACTTCTGCTTGTGCTACCCTTGGCACAAGTCTCAACCTGTCAAACTGCTGCCTGTGGTTTGAGGACCAGATCATGTGGTCAGAAGTCCACATGAGCTGGGATTCAACCACAGGCAGCTCTCTAGCGTAGTCCGAGTTAATCCTTATTACTCTCAAGTTCCCCATGGCTCTTTTGACTTACTGAAGAATGGGCCCGATGTTGTAGACATGTCTCTTGTTGGTCCTGAGTCCTCAGAAGAAGGGGTCAGTATCATCCCTGACTCCGTCTCACTCAATACATAACACAATAGACATATGCACAGAGACCATACGTGATGTATAGTCTAAACTGGGACAGCTGAGTGTGAAAGGGGACAGGTGTAACCTGGGACTGGCTTGGGTGATCTAGGATATAGGGTCACCCTCATTCTAGGTACTCAGTGAACATTAGTTCATTTGAGAGCTTAGGTGTTAAAAACACCGACCACACTCTTCAGAGAGGGTTGTCCTTGGCCTGCCCCTGCCACAAGGGGTTGTGTGCACAGGGAAAGTTCACTCAGCTCCTCTGGGCCTCACTGTTCCAATCTGCCAGAAGTGTGGCCAGCCTCAGTAGATAATCTCTACGGTTATCTAAAGCCCTAAAATGATACAGCGGGCAGTGGAGGCTGGGCCATGCGAGGAGTTTCGATGGATGATGTGAAATGGTGCATGTGTTTGCAGAGAGGGTTAGGGGTTGGAGCATGAGAAACCTGAGCAAGTCCAGAGTTGGTTAGGACCCAGGCTGGAGGCAGCAGAGGGCTGCTGGATGTTTCTGCTTGGGTGTGAGATGATGATCATCCACTGAGGTCGAAGAGCTCAGAGTGCTGGGCAGTAGTTTCTCCTTCTCCAGGCAGGCAGGTGGCTTTCGCTGCACAGTGCAGATAAACTTGTTGACTTATTCAAACATAGGAGGAAGGGAGTGTCAAAATGAGTTTCTTCTGCATTTAGAAAAGAGGAACCTTCTTGGTCTAGGATAGAGTGGAGGAGCAGGGCTGCCTTCTTCCTCAGCTGCTGCTTCATCTTACATGCTCCTTCTAGGCTACCCCGTCCTGCTTCCTCTCTCTTTGTGATTTCTGCAATAACATGCAGAAGGGCTGGATCCTCTTCCCATCGACACAAGGAAATCTAAGTTGTGCCAGGGCCTGCTTTTTTCCAGCAGGAAGTCTTAAGGGACTGGGGGCCTGGGGCAGGAATGAAGGCTGGAGGAGGCTTATGGAGCTGTACAGGTTCTCAGGGGCTGCTGCGGTTTAGGGAAGAAGGAGAGGATGTTGCTTAATGTCACATCCCTTCTGTGCTAACCTCAGTGTTGCTATGGTTTCAGCCTCCCACTCAACTTGGAAAGAGTGGCCAGGAGCCCACCTGCCTCTGCAGCCCAGGGTGGGAATATAACAGTTCCTACTGTACTCCCATCTGACCTGTCTCCAACTGATCTTCACCCCTTTTACCAGATCCCCTCTCTCACTTTGGGTAGAATTTCAGAAGCCTCAGATTACAATCCTCTCCCTTCAAACAGTTGCATTTGGCAATAGCTACCATGGCTGCCCCATTGGAAGGGACTGTTAACAGAAAAGGGCATGAGGCCTTAGGATGGTCTCCCTTAGGAGGAGGGGAGCTACGTCTTCATAACACTAACAAAAACAAACCCAAGGTTAAAGAAAGTGAACCAAGTATTTAGTTCACCTGCCACCTGGGATATACTTTTTAATTTTTTCTGAGTTGGTTAAAAATATATTTAGGGCCAGGCGCGGTGGCTCACGCCTGTAATCCCAGCACTTTGGGAGGCTGAGGCGGGTGGATTGCCTGAGCTCAGGAGTTGGCAACCAGCCTGGGAAACACGGCGAAACCCCTTCTCTACTAAAATACAAAAAATTAACTGGGCGTGGTGGTGGGCACCTCTAGTCCCAGCTACTCAGGAGGCTGAGGGAGGAGAATGGCATGAACCCGGGAGGCAGAGGTTGCAGTGAGCTGAGATCACGCCACTGCACTCCAGCCTGGGTGACAGAGCGAGACTCCGTCTCCAAAATATATATATATATACACACACACACACATATATATATATATTTTTAACAACACATTCAGAGAGGATGTGACAGAGATAAAGGCAGAATAAGAATGACAGGAAAATTGACCTGGAACCATAAATGATGAGAATGAGAGAAAACTGCAGCTAGACAAACCCAAAAGAATTGGAGAAAGTGAAAAAAGTGAAGCAGCAGAGAAGAGAGACGTGAAAATTCATGCTGGAGGGAGGGACATCAGAGATAAGAAGAGGAAAGCCTTGGCAGGTGACCGAGCTGGTAGCACAAATGATACTCATACGTGCCAGGACTCTAACTGAGCCCAGGTTAGATTTACAGCCCTCCTTATCTTGACCTGTCTCCAAGTTCCTAGGTGAAGTGGCCATTCCCAGCGCTACCTGAATCCTTCAGCTGATTGCCGGCCAGAGGTTTATGACTCTGATATCAGGAAGCTCACTGATGAGTCTTGTTTCAGCACGTCCCACCCTCTGTTGGCTCCAACAGTGTTTGACATCCAGCAACAGGAAACCAGATGCTGTGAGTCAGCTCAAGCTCTAGGCAGGACCCATGGAAAGTGCAGGGGAAAGGAGTTTCCCTAGGAACTCCTAGGAAATCCTTGAATTTCCCCCGGGAAGTAGGTATCCTATGTGCCAGGTGGGAGAAGACTGAGGAGACTATGCCTTGGGATATGGCTGAGAGCCTCTCTGCAGCTCTGCACCATTAATTCCATGGGGATTACTAAAGCATGGGGAAAACTAAAGCCACTCGAATCAAAATGGTGTTGCTTTCTTGAGGACCGGCTGGTTGTGAGAGATTTATGCTTCTGTGTGGGATATGTTCTTTCACCTATAAACATCAAAATCCCACAATGAAATGGGGATAGAAAAAATGTTTATTTCCCACCCAACCTTCATCTTAAGCATGGTTCAATAGGAAGGCATCACTCAGAGACCCTGGCCCAGAGAGGATCCTTCTATGACTCTAGTTCCTAAAATGTGTTCTTGAGATCAACAATATAAACATCACCTGGAACTTGTTAGAAATGCAAATTCTCAGCCCCCCACCTCCACTCCTCTGCCCACAGCAATACTGCATTAGAAATTCCTGGAGTGGACCCCAGCATCTGTTTAACAAACCCTTAGAGTGATTCTAGTGTTCCCTGGAGTTTGAGAACCTCATCTTCCAGGCAGGTAGAAGGGATGTGGTAAACAGTGCACATGGCTCCTAAGACTTGTCCCTTCACTCACCTTTCACTGGCCAGAGCAAGTCACCTGGCCTTGCCCCCCTCATTGCCTTCTGCCATGACTGGAAGCTCCCTGAGGCCTCCCCAGAAGCAGAAACCACTGTGCTTCCTGTACAGCCTGCAGAACTGTGAGCCAGTTAAAACTCTTTTCTTTATAAATGACCCAGTCTCAGGTATTTCTTTATAGCAATGTGAGAACAGACTGGTACAATGTGCAAAAAAATTGAAAACAGGCTCTTGAAATATTTGCACACTCATATCGAAGCAGTATTATTCACAATAGTTAAGAGGTAAAAGCAACCCAAATGTCTATTGACAGATAAATGGACAAACAAAATATGGTATATACATACAATTGAATATTATTTAACCTTAAAAAGGAAGGAAATTCTGACATATGCTACAACATGGACTACCCTTGAGGACATTTTTCTAAGTGAAACAAGCCAGTCACAAAAGAACAAATACTGTATGATTATGCTTATATAAGGTATCTAGAATAGTCAAACTTATAAAAGCAGAAAGTAGAACGGTGGTAACTAGAGAATTTGGGGAGAGGAAAGTGGGGTGATGTTTAATGGGTAAAAATTTCCAGTTCTACAAGATAAAAAATTTTGGAGATTGGTTGCATAGCAATGTAAATATTTTTAGCAAAACTGAATGGTGGCCGGGTGCGGTGGTTCATGCCTGTAATCTCAGCACTTTGGGAGGCTGAGGCAGGCGGATCATGAGGTCAGGAGTTTGAGACCAGCCTGACCAACATGGTGAAACCCCGTCTGTACTAAAGATATAAAAATTAGCCAGACATGGTGGTGCGTGCCTGTAATCCCAGCTACTCGGGAGGCTGAGGCAGGAGAATCACTTGAACCTGGGAGGTGGAGGTTGCAGTGAGCCGAGATCATGCCACTGCCCTATGCTTGGGTGACAGAGCAAGACCCTGTCTCAGAAAAAAAAAAAAAACAAACCCCCAAACCAAAAAAACCCATAATGATATGCTTAAAAATGCTTAAGATGGTAAATTTTATGTTATCTACTTTTTTTTTTACCATAATAAAAATAGTATCTTGACAAAATTAATAGAAATCATACAAAGTATGTTTTCTGACCATAATGGGATTAAACCAGAAATCAATAACAGAAAGCTGGAAAATTATAATATATTCAGAAATGAAACAAAAACTGTTCTAAATAAACAACGAATCAAGAAGTCTGAAGAAAAAATTTTAAATATTTAGGACAAATGAAAATGAAAATGCCACTTGTCAAAATGTGTGGGATGCAGCAAGAGTGCGTAGAGGGAAATTTTTAGTAACATGCATATATTAGAAAAGAAAATGAGCTAAAATCAATAACCCAGGGTTCCACCTTAGGAAACTAGAGATAGACAAACAAATTGAGCCTAAAGGAAGCAGAAGAAAAGGGATAATAAAAATTAGAGCATAAATGAATAAATTTGAAGACAAGAAACAATAAAGAAAAATTAAAATCAAAAGCTGGTTCTTTGAAAAGACTGGTAAAATTAATAATTCAGTCTAACCAAGAAAAACGGAGAGGAGACAAATTATCAATTTTATAAATGAAAGAGTGTTAATCATGCCTCGGACATTAGAATGATAATAAAAAGATAATATGAATAAATCTATGCTCACAAATTGGATGATTTTGATGAAAGGACTGATTCCTTGAAAAATACAAATTGCCAAAATTCACAAAGAAGAAATAGGTCAGCTGAACAGTTCTATATATTAAATAAATTAAATCATTAATTATTAACCTTCCAAAAAAGAAAACATCAGGTCCAGGTGGTTTCACTGGTAAATTATAGCAGACATTGAAAGAATAACTGATACTAGTTTTCCACAATTTCTTCCATAACATGGAAGCAGTGGAACACTTCCTAGCATATTCTATGAGGCCAGCATTATCTTAATCAAAATCAGATAAAGGCACCAAAGAAAGGAAAACAATGGACCAGTATTTTTCATAAGCATAAATGTAAAAATTATCAATAAAATATTAGCAAATCAGAGCAAACTGTGTGTAAAAAACTTTTAAACCATGACCAAGTGGAATTTATTTCAGGTATATAAGACTGATTCAACTTTCTTTCTTCCTTTTTTTTTTTTTTTGAGACAGAGTTTCACTCTTGTTGCCCAGGCTAGAGTGCAATGGCGTGATCTCAGCTCACCACAACCTCCGCCTCCCAGGTTCAAGCAATTCTCCTGCCTCAGCCTCCCGAGTAGCTGGGATTACAGGCATGCACCATCACGCCCGGCTAATTTTGTATTTTTAGTAGAGACGGGGTTTCTCCATGTTGAAGCTGGTCTCAAACTCCTGACCTCAGGTGATCCGCCCATCTTGGCCTCCCAAAGTGCTGGGATTACAGGTGTTAGCCGCTACGTCCAGCCGACTGATTCAGCTTTCTAAATTGAGCAATATAATTTAGTACGTCAGCAGACAAAAGAAGAAAAACTGTATGATTATATTGATTCAGAAAAAAGTTTGACAAAATCAAACACCCCTTTATGATAAAAATTCTCGGCAAATTATGAATTAGTAAAACTTCTTTAACATAGAATTGCTGCGGAAAACATACAGCTAACGTTACACAGAATGATGAAAACTGCATGCTCTTCTGAGGTTGGAAACAAAGCGGGTTGTCCTCTGTTACCACTCCTATTCAACACTGTATTGGAAATCTTAGCTAGTGCGATAACACAATAACGAGAAAAAAGTTACAGATTAGAAAGGAAAAAATTAAACTATTTGCAGAAGATACAATTTTCTATGTAGAAAATCTCAAAGAATTGACAAACAAAACAAAGCAAACCAATTTATGGAAGTAAGTTAGCATTGCAAGGTCATGGGATACAAGACTAACATAAGAAGTCAATGACTAACTTGAAGAAATTGTACTAAGTGAAATGTGCCAGTCACAAAAGACAAATACTGTATGATTCAACTGACATGAGATATCTAGAAGACAAATTCATAGAGGCAGAAAGTAGAATGATGGTTACTAGGGAAAAAAGGTGAAGTGGGAAAGTCTTGTTTAGTGGGTATAAAATTTCAGTTTCACAAAATAAAAATGTTCTGTAGTTTGGTTGCATGCTAATGAGAATATATTTAACACCACTTACCGAACACTTAAAAATAGCTAAGATGGTAAATTTGGTGTAATGTGTATTTTACCATAACTAAAACTAATTTTTAAAATGGAACACAGATTTTCCCTGGCTTTTTTCAATGCAGTCCCAATCAAAATCCCAGAAGGTTATTGTAGATAGCAACAAACTAATTCTAAACTTTATATGAAAAGGCAGAAGATCTAGAGTAGCCAACACAATATTAAAGAAGAACAAATTTGGAGGAATGACACTACCCAATTTCAAATCTTATTATACATCTATAGTAATCAAGACAGCATATTACTAATTGAAGATAGTCACACAGATCAGTGAAATAGAGTATAGAGAAGAGAAATAGATCCACATAAATATAGTCAACTGAACTTTGATAAAGGGGCAAAGACAATTTAATGGAGAGAAGATAGCCTTCAGTAAAAAGTGCTGGATAAATTGAACAACTATATGCAAAAAAATGAACCTAGACAGAGACGTTACACGTTATACAAAATTTAACTTAAAATAGCCATACACGTAAAGTGCCAAACTATAAAGCTTCTTGAAAAAAAACAGGAGAAAATCTACATGACTTTGGGTTTGATGGTGTGTTTTTCAATAGCACTATCTATGGAATAAAAAGTTAACAAGTTGGACTTGCTAAAATTGAACACCTCTGATCTGCTAAAGACATGCTTCAAAGGAAGGAAAGATAAACCACAGATTGTGAGAAAAATTTGAACAATAGATATCTGATAATATCAAAATGTACAGAGAACTTGTATTTAAAATATACAAAGAGCTCTTACAACTCAACAAGAAAACAACCCAGTTTAAAAATGGGCAAAAGATTTGAACAGACACCTTACAAAAAGATACACAGGTGAAAAATAAAAATATGAAAAGGTGTTCAACATGATAAGTCAGTAGGGAATTGAAAATTAAAATGGCAGTGAGATACCACTATACACTTATTAGAATGTTCAAAATGCAAATAACTGACAATACTGACTGGTGGCAAGTATGCAGAGCAAAATAAACTCACATTCATAGGTAGTGGGAATGTAAAATGGTACAACCACTTTGGGAGATAATTTGACACTTTCTTGCAAAACTAAACATAATCTTACCATGTAATCCAGCAGTCACGCTCCTAAATACTTACCCAACTGATTTGAAAATTTGTGTCCACTCAAAAACCTGCATGTGAATATTTGCAACAGATTGATTCCTAATCACCCACAACTGGGAGCAAGGAAGACGTCTTTCAATAGGTGAATGGATAAGCAAACTTTGTTGCATCCATACAATGGAATAGCTTCTTATCAATACAAAGAAATGAGATATCAAATTATGAAAATAAAAGAATCTTAAATGCATATTATGAAGTGAAAGAAGCTAGCCAGAAAAAAGCTGTGTGATATATGCTTCCAATTATATGACATTCTGGGAAAGACAAAACTTAAAAGACCTTAAACACTTTAGTAGGTGCCAGAGGTTTTGGGGAAGGAAGTGAAGGTTAAATAGGTAAAGCACAGGAAAATTTATAGGGCAGTGAAACTTCTGTGTGGTCATGTTATGGTGAACACAAAACATTAAGTATTTGTCAAATTCTACAGAGTTTTAGAGCACAAAGAATTACCTTAATGTATGCAAAATTTAAAAATCATTTATGAGGTGGGGAGAATCACAAGAAGAAATGAACACCGTGACAAAGTAATCTAAATGTTTTATGAGGTAACCTCACTCAAAGGGCTGGAGGATTAAGATGCGGACCTATCTAAGCTATTTTTTGTTTTGCTTTTTTTGAGAAAGGGTCTCATTCTGTTGCTCAGGTTGGAGTGCAGTGGTGCAATCTCAGCTCACTGCAGCCTCAACCTCCTGGGCTCAACAAGTTCTTTTTTTTTTTTTTTGGATGAAGTCTTGCTTTGTCACCAGGCTGGAGTGCAGTGGTGCAATCTTGGCTCACTGCAACCTCCACCTCCCGGGTTGAAGCAATTCTCCTGCCTCAGCCTCCCAAGGAGCTGGGATTACAGGTGCCTACCACCATGCCCAGCTAATTTTTATATTTTTAGTAGAGACAGAGTTTCACCACATTGGCCAGGATGGTCTCGATCTCTTGACTTCATGATTCGCCCACCTTGGCCTCCCAAAGTGCTGAGATTACAGGTGTGAGCCACCACACCCAGCCGGGCTCAACAAATTTTCCCATCTCAGCCTTTTGAGTGGCTGGGATTACAGGCATGTGCCACCATGTCTGGCTAATTTTTTTTGTATTTTTTTGTAGAGATGGGGTTTCACCAAGTGGCTGAAGCTGGTCTCAAATTCCTGGGCTCAAGTGATCCTCCCACCTTGGCCTCTCAAAGTGCTGAGATTACAGGTGTGAGTCACTGCACCTGACCCCTAAGCAACTTTGGAAATTATTAGAATCTGTAAGACAAAAGGCAAAAGAAATTGTTCATAAGCACTGAACTCTAGTAAATAAAATTGTTTCCCATGGAGGTAACAATTCTGATACTGCTATACATGTATGCTAGAATTCAACAATTAAGTAAATGGATGGCAGATAGTGAAAGCCAGGTTTCTCTGTTGGACTGGGAGGTTACAGATAAGGAAGGGGAGGAGGCTAGAAGTACTCACATGTTAATGGATTAAAATTGGAGACAGTGGTATGAATTAATGTTTAGCTTAATATGGATAGAGAGTTACATATAAAAATATTTATAAATATGTGTATACATAAGTGTTAATACACACTCATATATCTCCTTGATCAGTAAGCTGAGAGGGTTTAGAAGCAATGACACCCTGGTATCAGTAAAGCAGAGCCACTCATCAGTGCAACTCCAGACTCTGACATGCAACTTCTGATACTTTGGCTACTCCTGGGGTGTACGATGTAGAACTTAACATATGCCCCCACAGAAGACTCCTTGTCACATCTTCCCCAGCAAGCTCCCTGCCCTCAAAGCCAGTCACATGTAGTGAACGTCTATGCCCCATTGCTTTACAAGGGAGACGCTGCTTAGATACCTCATCATTAGCTTACAGAGAAATTCTGGGAAAAGGCAGTGAGAAAGGTCCTCTCACCAACTCGAACGGTGCCGACTCGATAGCAGAAGGGGACTACTCAGTGAGAGTTTCTTTACTCATTTCAGCTGAAGCAACGATGACAGCAGCTGTCACAGAACAAAGAACTTAGAAGTTTCAGGTTTGCTGATGCAGAAAACTTCTCATAGTATTTAAGTAACATTTTCTAACATCTACCAATTAAGGTTAGAGGAAATCTTAGGGCAAAGTTTTTGCAGGCTACCCACCATAGACATGCTGCAAAGAGCTCCAAACTATTGATTTTTTAAAAAATGTGTAATGATATTCCAAAGTCCAAAATGTGTAAGGTAGACCCAAGGAAGAGACAGTTTGTTGAGAGAGTTTCCTTTATATGTAATGTTTTTCAATAAATGTGGGAAGTTTTTAGTCATTATTTCTTTGAATAGTTGTTGCTGCTTCTTTCTCTTCCTTCTCTATCGCTCTCTCTCTTTTTTTTTGGTACTTCCCCCCTGTTGCTCTGTTCATTTTTTTAATCCTTTATTCTGCCAGTTATTAAGATTGTAAAATCTCTATCAATCAATCTTCAAGTTTGTTCTTTCTTCTGCAAATTCAAGTCTACTGTTGAACTCCTCTGCTAAATTTTTTATTTCAGCTGTTGTTCTTTTCAACTCCAGAATTTACACTTAAAAATAATTTATATCTATTGATATTCTCAATCTAATGTGACATTATCATCATACCTTCCTTTAGTTGTTTAATCAAGTTTCCTTTAGTTCTTTGAACTACTTTGAAGATTTTTTTTTCTTTTTTTGAGATGAAGTTTCACTCTTTTTTCCCAAGCTGTAGTACAGTGGCATGATCTCGGCCTACCACAACCTCTGCCTCCTGGGTTCAAGTGATTCTCCTGCCTCAGCCTCCTGAGTAGGTGGGATTACACGTGTGCACCACCATGCCTGGCTAAATTTTGTATTTTTAGTAGAGATGGGGTTTCTCCACGTTGGCCAGGCTGTTCTCAAACTCCCGACATGTGATCTGCCTTCCTCAGCCTCCCGAAGTGCTGGGATTACAGGTGTGAGCCATGAAGACTTTGTCACTTGTGAAGGTGAATTTTATGTGTCAACTTAGGCCACACAGTATCCAAATATTTTGTCAAATATTATTCTAGAAATTTCTGTGAGGTTATATACTGGATGAGATTAATATTTAAATCTGTAGGCTGAGTACAGCAGATTACCCATTATGATATGGGTGGGCCTCCTCAAATCAGTCGAAAGCCTTTATAGAAAAAGACTAACCTCCTTGGAAGAAGGAAGAATTTTGCCAGAAGACGGCTTTGGACTCAAATGACAAGTCTTCCCTGGGCTTTCAGCCCTGCCAGCCTACCCTGCACATGTGAACCTGCCAAGCCTCCACAACTGCATGAAGAAATCCTTTGAAATGAACCCCTCTCTCTCTCTCTCTCTCTCTCTCTGTCTCTAAACATCCTGTTGATTCTGTTTTCCTGGACAATCCTGACTAATATATCGTTCATATAGGCAGTTTCTGTTTCCTGATTTTTCTTTAGTTTATGGGCCATATGTTCTGTTTCTTTGCATGTCTCATAACTTTTGCTGGAAACTGGACATTTTGGATCACGTATTCAAGCAACTCCAGGTGTGCCCGCCACCTCTGGTGGGCTTGTGATTGTTATTTCCTGCTTATTTGTGTAGTGCTTAGCTGGATTATTTTCATGAAGCCTATTCTCCCACCACCACCCTCCTCCTTCCCCATCCCCTGCAGTGGGAAGCCTCTAACGTTGCTCCTCGTAGCACACAACCTTTGGTATGCCCACAGTCACTGTGCGACGACAGTGGTTTTGGCAGATTGCTTTTTCACTCTCTGTTCCTGACCTTACTCAGCTGTTAAACTCCCTAATTGGAGGCTGATTACTCAGCTGTTTTTAACAATGCTCTGGGCATACATTGCCTTATAGGCTTAGCTAATCAAACTCAGGCTCCTTTGAAGGGACAGTTGCCAAAGTTACTGAAATATGTTGTGACTCCAGGAGGGCTCTTTGAAGCTGTCTTGTCTCTTGTTTCTCTCTGGCAAACTAGCCCGCCTGCAGTTCAGCCTATATTTCTGTCTTAGTCAGCTTGGTGTGCTATTACAAAATATTATAAACTAGGTGGCTTAGAGACAAAAGAAATGTATTTCTCACAGTTCTGGACACTGAAAGTCCAAGATCAGGATGCCAGCATGGTCAGGTTCTGGTGAAGGCCCTCTTCAGGTTGCAGACTGTTGACTTCTCATTGTGTCTTCACACGGTGGAAAGAAGGTGAAAGAGCTGAGGCCCCTTTTATAAGGTCACTAATCCCATTCACGAGGGCTCCACCCTCAGGATCTAATGACCTCCCGAAGGCCCCATCTCCTAATATCATCACATTGGGAGTTATAATTTCAACATACCGATTTTGGGGGAACACAAGCATTCAGTCCATAGCAATCTTCAATGAATCTACTAATTGCTTCCCAACTGTCTTTCACCACAACCTCCACTGCCTTATTCCCCCTATATTTACAGGACTCTTAGACTTGAACTTCACACTCAGTTACAAGTGACGTTTGTTCCTTTGAGTTTTCTACTCAAAGAAACAAAGCTGGAGCTCTCTGTTCTATAGCCTGCTTCTGCCCCTGGGTAAAAATCTCGGAGCCATGGCTCTGGAGGCCATGGCATGCTTCTCCTGAGTGACGCCTCCACTTTAGGAGATGAACACTTAGTAGAACAGTGTGCAGCAGCCCTAGAATTTCTCAGATTGGCTTTTATTGGCATGGGACTGCTTCCAGTGAACTAGGGCAATGGTGACTGGGGCCTCAGTATTTGCAGTATGTGCAGTATTCTCAAGGTCGATCCTCTCTATCCCATGACTAGGAGTGGCAAGGAAGAAGGGAGTCTTCACCTGTCAGCCATACTCACCTGGAATTTATTATCCTCAGTAGGAAGAAGCTGGGGGTAGAATGAGACATGCTAACTTCCTACTCCGGAAAGTGTGAAAGTTACCAGAATCAAAACAAGTCCCTTGTGTGAAAAGCTCTGACAAAAAGAGCCAGAAAAGGCTGTGAACAGAGAGTTCTCATACAAAAATGCCTGACAAGAAGAACTATTACAAAAGGCTCTGCAAAAACCACAGCCTTGCACAAAGGCCATCACAACCTTACACAAAAATATAATTCTGCTTAGACGTCTGCCCAGCAACTGCTTGTCCAACCTCAGACTGGCACCACCTTTATTATTTGATTCTTGTAGCCAAGGACAGTTAGCTCAAAACAATTATGTAATCCTCCTCACTTTTCATTTAAAACTACTGTCTTCTGTTACCTCCCTGAATACACACATAGTTTTCTATGACACATATATTCCCATTGCAATTCTATTCCTAAATAAACATCATTTTCGTTAGAGAGTCTCCCTCTCTGTCAATGTAGGTTGACAGAAATGTGCCCCGGACTGGGAGCACTGGGGAGAGGAAGCCCTGTGTTCCTGGCTGTAACAGTCTAGAGGAGAGTTTCCATCTTGCTGAGTTGGGCGAGGTGCAGGGCGTGGATCTTGGTTCCCCTGAGGAGCCATTTCCTGGGAGGTCGCAAGGACGGTGGCTGTCCTGAAAGGGCAGAGTCACCTTCAGGGATCCCTGCTGGACCACAGAATGCTGGGCACGTTTCTGAGCACTTCTTATACATCTGCCATTTTACCGACACATTCAACATTCCAGGCCCAACTTAAATAATAAAGTTGCTAAGGCTCCTCTCCCGGCAGTTTAGATCAGAATCTGTGAGGATAAACTGGACATGGATATATGTTTAAAGATCCACATATGACTTTAATTCATAGTGAGGGCTGATATCGACAGCTGTGGCTCCAGACAGTTAATTCCCAATAACTGCTCTGTAAATCAGCTATACTAAGGAAGGATAGGTCTTGGAGCCATTTGTTCTGCTAAACACATGGCACCAATAAATGAACTAAGATAAGAGGGCGTGCAGATTGCTCAGAAAAGGCTATCTAAACCTCTCTTTCAGGTTTCAGGACCCAACACAAACCATTGCCCCGGGGCATTCTTTAACCAGAAGAGGCCCATCCAGTCTGAATACCCTTTATTGATCTCCTGCCTTGCCCAGTGGGAGGCCCTGCTGCCCTCTAGGCCTTGGGGTTGACAGAGATACTGGAGCCATACCACACGTTCTCTTTAACACACATTCCCTTTATTTAACTCCCATTGAATAAAATGTATAGCAGGCCATTGGTTTAGACTAAGCCCCCGCCACTGAGCCCAAAAGACCAAACCGAAGTAGTCACTCATGCTGAAGGTCCTCAATCCCAGCCTCAAACTAAGCTGTTGATCTGACTTGCCAGGAAATCAAGAGAGAGAGATAATAGATCCTCAAACAAGCCAATTTTAGCTAACATGATAAGAAAGTACCCTTTGCTTTAACTTTTACAAGGGAAGTATCTTTGAAATGACCAATGCTCTTTTAGTTCTCTCTTCTGCTTTCCGGATCCCTTTTCCATTTATGAAGCTGTAAGCCAAAAATAAAATTCTAAGCCCCCAGTCAACTGAACAGACTCCTCCTCTTGGACAAGGGCGTTGGGAGGTTAACCTGAAAAACTAGTTCAGGCCATCATGGGAGGCGGGGGTTGGACATGCCTCACTATAACATACTCTCTTTGGAATTCAGGCGCAACTGACCAGCATTAACATTAAAACAGAGACCTGAAGACTGACATAGTAGCTCTTTATAGCAATAACATACCAACATAACAGATAGCAGGCCCTGAAAGACATCAAATTATTTTACCCCAAAATATGTATCTTTTACATATTTTGAAAAGGCCCTGTATAGCTATTTTGTGGGGAAAATCTATATTCTGTCGAGAATCTCCTACCTGGAGATTTTATCTGCATGATAAAAATCTTGGTCTTCATAACCCCTTGTCTCTTTTTTTTTTCTGGAGATGGTGTCTGCCCTGTTCCCCAGGCTGGAGTGCGGTGGTGTGATCTTGGCTCACTGCAGCCTCCACCTCCCAGGTTCAAGTGATTCTCCTGCCTCAGCCTCCCAAGTAGCTGGGATTACAGGTGTGTACCACCATGCCTGGCTAATTTTTTGTATCTTTAGTAGAGATGGGGTTTCACCATGTTAGCCAAGCTGGTCTTGAACTCCTGACCTCGTGATCTGCCACCTCGGCCTCTCAAAGTGCTGGGATTATAGGCGTGAGCCATATGCCGGGATCATAACCCCTTATCTTAACCCAGACAGTCCTTCCTATTGATTCCAGGTCTTTAAACAACTTAACTTTTCAACCAATTGCCAATCAGAAAATCTTTGAATCCACCTATGACCTACTCCTTCCCCCCCTCTTCTCCCCTAGCCCCACCTCCTGCCCCACTTTGAGTTTTCCACCTTTCCGGACTAAACCAATGTACGTCTTACATGTGTCGATTGGTGTCGTACGTCTTCCTAAAACATATAAAGTTGAGTTGTAGCCCAACTACCTTGGGCAAATGTTCTCAGGACTCCCTGCGGCTGTGTCATGGGTCATATTTCTTTTTTTTTTTTTTTTTTTTTTTTTTGAGACTGAGTCTGGCTCTGTCGCCCAGGCTGGAGTGCGGTGGCCGGATCTCAGCTCACTGCAAGCTCCGCCTCCCGGGTTCACGCCATTCTCCTGCCTCAGCCTCCCGAGTAGCTGGGACCACAGGCGCCCGCCACTTCGCCCGGCTAGTTTTTTGTATTTTTTAGTAGAGACGGGGTTTCACCGTGTTAGCCAGGATGGTCTCGATCTCCTGACCTNTCAGCCTGATTCTCTAGGATGGGCTCTACCGTGGACACCGCTCCATGCTCAGCCTGATTCTCTAGGATGGGCTCTACCGTGGACACCGCTCCATGCTCAGCCTGATTCTCTAGGATGGGCTCTACCGTGGACACCGCTCCATGCTCAGCCTGATTCTCTAGGATGGGCTCTACCGTGGACACCGCTCCATGCTCAGCCTGATTCTCTAGGATGGGCTCTACCGTGGACACCGCTCCATGCTCAGCCTGATTCTCTAGGATGGGCTCTACCGTGGACACCGCTCCATGCTCAGCCTGATTCTCTAGGATGGGCTCTACCGTGGACACTGCTCCATGCTCAGCCCGATTCTCTAGGATGGGCTCTACCACAGACACCACTCCCTGCTCAGCCCGATTCTCTAGGATGGGCTCTACCGTGGACACTGCTCCATGCTCAGCCTGATTTTCTCCCAGCCAGGTTCCTTCCTGGCCACTTGAGCTTTGACCTGTTATTTTGCACCCATTTTACATGTCCAGGAAGGGCAGAATTTTGATGAATTGGTCAGCTGCCAGCTATACAAATGGGTGTCATAAGTGGGGATTAAGTATGTTTGCAGAGTCTTTATTTCCTCCTTCACCTTTGCATGACACGGGTCTGTCCTTGAAAGAGATGCAAACACCATCTGTCCCTGGTCAACATGAGCACGAACCCGCAGACACTCCACGAGGCCCTGTTATCCTGGGTGGCTGGCTGCCTGGGGTAGTGAAAGTGGTGGGTGATCCCAGGCTGGGGACTGGATGACTGACACCCTCACATCTCTTCATCTCTTTGACCCGTGTCTATCCATATATTATTAAGGGTAGGGTAGCAATAAAACTTCTTGCCTGGGATGAGAGTGATTAAGGAACAGCTTTGCCCCTGCCCAGGCTTCTCTTCCTTCCTGCCGTTTTCTTTGGACGGAGAAAATTGGATGTACCACCCTTCACTATTCTAACCTTTCTCAAAAGACCCTTCTGAAGAAAATTATCCATCAACAGGCCAGAGGATTAGGCCATTTGAATGTGCCCCACGTCGATGAATGCACCTGCTCAGTTGTATTCCACCTTTTTGCACTCCTGGTCTGTGTTGCACATCTTGAGGTTTTAGAGAGTAGAAACATACCTTTTACTTTTGTGTAAGGTACATGCTGTGGCATAGAATCTTCACCGTCTTTAGCCAACAGTGCCGACAGCAAGTGAGAGACAACAGCTGTGTCACATTTCTCAGTCGGGGTAGGCTAGGTAACGGTGCTATCACAAGTGACCCAAGGTGCAGAAGCTAAAACCTTAAATACTTATTTCTTGTTCATGTTATCTGAGTAAGCTGCATTTCTGCTCTGTGTCATCTTAACCTGGGACCCAGCTGATAGAGAAGAGTCTGTATGAAGCATCACTGTTTGTCATGTGGAATGAAAAGGGAGCACGGCAAACCACACACTATTCCTCAAATCTTTGCTGCAGAGGAACACACATCACTGCTGCTCACGTTGCACTGATTGGAGCAAGTCATTTGACCAAGTCTGACATCAATGAGGCAGGAGGGTATAATGTTCCCCAGGGAGGGTCAGTGACTCTCTGGACATATTAATATCTTCTTCTGGACCCTGCATGGATAGAAGGGCACACTCCTGGATATTCATCTCAGAACTGGGGAGATGGGACAGTGGCCAGGGATGGCAGTTGGTGGGGGTGAGGGCAACAGGCATTAGAGAGAATTAGGAAATCCAGATCAATTGTCATTCAGTTTCAGCCAGATTTTGTATCTTTGCTGCGCCTCAGATTTCTTATCTGAAAAAGAGGGGATTGGATTAGACAAGTGTTCATGTTGGTGCCAGCTGGAGCTGATTACAAGTATGTGGAAAACCCAGATCCATTAGGAGGATAACTCCAGATAGCACAGCACAACTGAGAACTGTCAGAAACTCTTCTCCAGGCCCTCACTGCATGTGACGTAGGGGTCCCTCCCCCGGACCCTGGAATCTCAATCTGTCTTTATACCTCAGCTTATTCTTCACCCTGGCTTGGTGTCCCCTAGTCTTCCTTTTCTGCTTTCTCAAAACCTGTTTTTATTCTTCCTCAGAGTTGCCACAGCAAGAAGAACATCTCACAGTTTTCTGCATTCATGTCTTATCTTCCCAAATGCCCATATCCTTCTTGAAGTTTATGTCTCCGTCCTTGACGTCTTCTCTTGAGCCTCCTGGCCTATTCTTCCCCACCTCTTACCGTACCTTTCACAGAGCTGAACTCAGTTGTAATTATTAAAGCACCAGCTATTGTTTGCATAGATTATCTTGTTTAGTTTTCATGACATTGCCATTAAAATATATTTTCCTCATTCACCCTGTAAGTTTTCTGTCAATCCAGTGAAATGTCAAATGTTTAGTACACACAATAAGGGAGTGGTAAGCAGCAGCTACTATAATTTTTGCTGCGATTACTGATGAGGAAACAGATTTGAAAGGCCAAGCAATATGCGCATGTTGCACAGTTAGTAAGTGGGCACTGAGTTGGAATCCATCAGAGCAGCCATTGGAGCTAGTCACTAAATATTTATTTATTTCCCTCCTGAATGTGTGTTGGATTGCACTTCACTCGCTTTGGCAAGAAGTGACATTTGTCACGTTTCAGGGAAAGCTTCAGAAGCCACTTTAGGAGGTTCACCTCATCCTCTTTCTACTGCAGTGTGAAAATGAAGTCATATGGGAAGCTAAAGTTCTACCAGGTGGAGGTGCTGAGATGGAAGGATGAGCAGCCTGCTTCTGTCAATGCCCATCAGACATGGCGTGTGGGGGAGACACTTAGGCCCCTGGAACTTAGGGTGTGAAGGTTTCTACTGCAACACAATCTAATCCATGTGACTGATACACCAAGATATGATTATACAATTATTGACATGTTCTTTTGGAGATCTGTGGCTGTTAACTCCCATCTCATGCACCAATCAGAGCTGATGGATGTGTTCTTTTTTATTTCTGTCAATATTGACCTTTTCATTAACGAAACCCTTTAACATCGGGTAGCCGTTGTCAGCAGGGAGGTGCAATCCCCTGGGAAGTGTTTTGCTGATTTATGGAGGTGTTTTAGCATGATAACAATGATTATTGGTGGCAGTGGTGATTCATGCCATTTCATGGGCAGGAAATAGGGACGTCAGACCTCCTGTAACCTTGGGAATGGTCTTGAACAACAAAAGATTGTCCCAATCTCTCAGACTGTAGAACGTCTAGGTGGACAGAAGTTATAATGATTGGGGCTTAGAATCTAAAGCAGTTTTACATACAAAGGCAAGGCATTTGGCAACATAGCTTTTGGACTGAATTTTCCAAGAATGCAGCTATCACGTATGTACAGACAAGATTGACTTTTTTTTTTCTCTTGTTTACTCTGCACAAGCTGCCAGCAAAGGGTGCATAAGGCAGCTGCAGATGCAGTCACCTGACTCAGTGAGGCGTGTGCCCCAGGCAGTGGTCGGGGGCTGAGCTGAGAACTGATGCCCTCTGCTTCCAGGGTCCTGGGCCATCCCTGTGTGTCTCTGGTGTGTCCACCTCACGGAGCACTGCTACATGCTGGCTTGGATCAGTCTTACCTGGAGGTAGAAGAGGGCAGCCCGTCCCCCCAGGAAACCCTGAAGCTGGAAGTCCACAGTGACAGCTGAAGCATAACCTGAGAAAGTCTCTCAGAGTACAACAGATTGATATATGTAGACCCTGTGGAAAGACTAAATCAAGCTAATTAATATATCCATTACCTCATACACTTACTATTTATGGTGAGAACATTGGAAACCTACTCTTTTAGCAGTTTTCTTTTCTTTCTTTTTTTTGAGACAGAGCCTTGCTCTGTTGCCCAGGCTGGAGTGCAGTGGCGCACGGTCTCTGCTCACTGCAAGCTCCGCCTCCCGGGTTAACACCATTCTCCTGCCTCAATCTCCTGAGTAGCTGCGACTACAGGCGCCCACCACCACGCCCAGCTAATTTTTTTTGTATTTTTAGTAGAGATGGGGTTTAACCGTGTTAGCCAGGATGGTCTTGATCTTGTGACCTCGTGATCTGCCCGCCTTGGCCTCCCAAAGTGCTGGGATTACAGGCATGAGCCACTGTACCTGGCCGAATTACGATAATTTATTTAAAATTAAAGACTTTTTTTTTTTTTGAGACCGGACCTCACTCTGTTGCGCAGCCTGGCCACAAACTCCTGGGCTCAAGGGATCCTCCCTCTTCAGCCTCCTGAGTAGCTGGAACTACAGGCGCATGCCACTGTGCCTGGACAAGGACTACTTTGTTTTTAGAGCAGTTTTAGGCTCATGGAAAACTTGAGAGGAAGGTACAGAGGTTTCCCATATGCCCCCTACACATGCGTCGTGGTGCATTCCTTACATTGTATCATCATTTTCACCCAAAGTCCGTCGTCTACTTTGGGTTTCAGCCTGGCGCTGTGCATTCTATGGGTGTGAACAAATGTACAAGGATCTGTATCTACTACTATACATTACGTCTCTGCGTCCTTGTCAAACTGTCAGCCCTTTAAAGTTGCGGGCTGTGCATTCTTATTCCTGGGGCTCCCCATGTGACTTCTGAATGAGGAGTGACATCTCGGAATGTGTGTATCCCTTCCTCTCCGAGGAGCTAGAAATGTAAAGGTTGTGGGGATAATTGGGAGCACAACTTCATTGTATAAATGAAGAGTCTGAGGTCCAGAGTGGACCAGTGGTAGTTCCAAGGCCGGACAGTGAGGCAGAGCCTGAGCCTGCGGGGAGAATGCCTTTCTTCAGGTTTTCCAGAGCGCCTGTAAATTACTAGACAGTGGTCCACAGCAAGCCACCGAGTGGCATCCAGGGTGTGGGGCCCGGAGTTTGGCGTGGTGGGGAACAGCCAGGTCTTCCCTAGACCACCGCTTTGCGAGAGAGACGCAGGACTGTCCTAATTGCTCTTAGTAAAGGGCTGGGGGTGGGCAGGAGTCACTTCTGCTTGCAGGTGTTGGAAATGGGCATTGCCAGAGGCTGAGCTCACCGCCACCAGGCACAGAGTTAGGCAGGCTTTCTGGTGTCATTCCTGCCCATCACTCAGAGCTGCCCAGAACCCCTGGCCTGGTCTGCGCTCCACTGCTTGACCTTTGAACGCTGATGTGGTGCTTTTCCTTTTCCTGCCCTGGGAAGAGCACATCTTTGAGAAGTTGCCAAGTGGAGATTCAAGTCAGTGGCAAGAAGGAGGGACAGCACCTGGGACCTGTGACTCTCTCCCCACTGGCTTTGCCCAGACAGAGAAATAAAACCAGTGTTCCACACTCCTGCCCTACCCCGGGGAGAGACTGATTCTGGTTCTGGGTCTCTGTCCACCCAGCTACAAGAGCCATTGCTTGGCGTGTTGCTGAGAATGGACAAGCCTCCCCTCTCCATCTGTTCCCCGCAGGACTGTGGAGTCTCCCTTCTACCTGTCCTCTCTCTCCTTCTGAGAAGGAAGAAGTAGAACTGTGTATCACACCTTACAGCCCGTGGAGTTTATCACTGGTGATGATTTTGTAATTCCTGAGATCTCCCACGTGCTGTTTCATCGCCATTTCACTGATCTTAGTAAACCATCAATGATCCTCTAAATATCTGCATATGGATTTAACAAATTACAATTCCCCAAATGTATACACACCTCTAAATATTTAATTAGAATCCAAAGCCAAATGTATTAGTTTCTAGTTAAATACTTTAATCCCCTTTGCACACAGAGACAACACACACAGTTTTACATGATTCCAAAGCCCAGCCTGCATTGATGTTACCTGGTGGAATGCCTACGTGTCATAGCTGAATTTCTATGCTTCCCTAACTCTGCTTACCTTTAAGAAATAAGATGCTTGCAGTGAAAATTTACCTTTGTAACCAGACCAGCTGAGACTGGCCAGTCACCTTTGTGCAAAGAGAAGTCATGTTCAGTTCACACTTTACTCGTTCTCTATTGCAATCATATGTTACCAATTAAAATTTGTACTGACCCTGGCACAGTGGTGCGAGCATATGGTCCCTTGTCAGGTTCATGACTCTGCCAAATGTTATGCTTGGGGTCTGGTTCCACTCATGCTGAGGTCCGAAGGGAGAGGGTGGATGAGCAGATAACCGCAAGAACACTCGGGGGGCCACAGGCAGGTGAAAGGTAGTTTTATTCAGCAGCTCTCTCATCAGCAGCTTACTCACAGTAGCTCTCACACTGTTCGCCCTGTCTCAGCTGCTTAATCCGGCAGCTCCCACACACAGCTGCGTGGCCAGCTCTCCTTTCAGGGTCAGCAGCTTCACTCTTTCTCTCTCTGGGCTAGAGTGAACTAAGCTGTACCCTGGCTCCGCCTGTCTGTCTACAAAGATGAACTGCTCTGACTTTCTCTTTCTTGGGGCATGAGTGCGAGCCAGCTTGTACAGTGTCAGCAGGGCAATTATACCTGTGACAGACAATAGTGTCTGAGAGTCAGATGATGGCTTTCCTGTGTGATGGGTACATAGCTGTGATAACAAGTGGAGTTACACACCTGCACTCCAAACTCGCTGAGTCACTGGATGTTTCCCTCGGCCTATCCTTGACCAAAGCACATCCATTACCTTACACTTCTCATCTTCCTGTTAGCCCCACTTTTTCTTAGGGTTTGCCTCTATCAGGTCTCAGGAATTTGACTCCTTTTACTCTTCATAAGTCTGTAAATCTTATGGATCTTTTAAAGTAGAAACAGCACCCTCCAGCCATGGCCGTGGGGTCTGGGTGACTGAGCACTGAGTTCATGTTGGACCCTGACATAGGTGTGTGGTTCCAGGTGGTTTGTAGCTACCCCTTTGCTCCCTTTTTGTAAATAAGATTTTAGTTTTTCATAGTGTTTTTTGTTGTTGTTTATTATAACACATTGTTTTCCCCTAATTTGGCATCTCACTAGGTCAGCATGGTGTAGCTCAAAGCCTGATCAATATGATGTGGAGACCTGATCTGTTAGCAGTGTTAAATGCCCTGGAACTCTCCTGAGTATTTTGTAATAATCAGTAGGGGCCTTGGAAGATCCGATTCCCAGGAGGGGTGGGGGTTTCAAAGAGAAACAGAGCTGGACACTAGTTAAGTTGTAAGAACATATTTATTTATTTGTTTGTTTGTTTAGTATAGAGACGGGGATGGGAAGTGTGTATTGCTATGTTTCCTGGGTTCATCTTGAACTCTTAGCCTCAAGTGATCTTCACACCTCAGCCCCCTGAGTCTCTGGGACCATATGCTCACACCGCTATAAAAGGGTCGGCACACATTTTAATTAGTAACATATGATTGCAATAGGGAACGAGTGAAGTGTGAACTGAACATGACTTCTCTTTATACAAGGGTGACTGGCCATTTAAAAGGGAGAATACAGGACTAGGGAGGGGGAGTGAGCAGGGGCTCAATAGAGTAGAGAAGTGGAAAATTGCAAAAAGAAGTAAGAAGAGGTTGGTCCATTTGAAACCCACCTGGGTTTGTTAACTGGTGCTTACTGAAGTTATGCTCCTAGCTTCCCACAGAGACTGGGAGACAGGGCCCCTATTTTCAGGCATCAGCTTAAACAGTAAATTCTTCTGGCAACCTTAGCTTTTTTCAGACCAGACGTTAAGGAAGGCTGGGGTTATCCTAGGGATGTAGACTTGAGCTCTTAGAAATGATATAACTGTTTTGTTCAAGTCTTTATAGGTCAAGGTTGAGGTCTAGTTGAGAAGAGGGCTCAGCAGAGCCTGGCTAGCTTGGTGAGGGAGAGAATCTTTGTCAGGAGTGTTGAGTCCGGCTAGCAGGCTCTCCTTTGTAAGGACTTGGCTTATTCATCCCTGTTTAACAACATACTCCTAAACCTTGTACTCTTCACATTCTATTTTTTTTTTCTGGTGTTTCTTGTTATTTTCTTTTTCTTTTAGATTAAAACAAGGTCTCACTCTGTCACACAGGCTGTGTGACAGAATTCAGTGGTGTGATTATGGCTCAGTACAGCCTCGTCTTCCTGGGCTCAAGCAATCCTCCCACCTCAGCCTCCTCAGTAGCTGGGTACATGCCAGCTACTGGTACATGCCACCATGCCTAGCTAATTTTATTATTATTTTTATTTTTTATATAGATGAAGTCTCACCATATTGCCCAGTCTGGGCTCAAGTGATCCTCCTGCCTTGGCCTCCCAAAGTGCTTGCTGAGATTACAAAAATAGCCACTCTTCCTGTCCTCACATTCTTGTTTTATCAGCTATTATTTGGTACATTTAGCATTAGCTCCTAATATTATTACTCCTTCCTTTAACTTACACAGAAAAAGTTGCATACTTTAAAAACAGACACCACTAGTAGTAACAAAACACTCATTTTGTATTAATACGTCCTGAACTAGCTTCCTGTGGCTGCTATAATAAATTACCATACAAGCTATTGGTAGCTTGAAACAACATACATTTATTCTCTCACAGCTCTGGAGGTGAGCAGTCTGAAATCTGCTTCACTGGGCCGAAGTCCAGGTGTCAGCAGGGCCATACTTTCTCTGGATGCTCTTGGGAAGAATCCGTCCCTTGCCTCTTCCAGACTCTGGTGGTTGCTGGTGGTCCTTGCTTTGTGGCCACATCACTCTAATCTTAGCCTCTGTGATTACACTGCCTTCTCTTCATCGTCTATCTCAAATCTCCCCCCGGTTCTGTGTTGTAAGAATACACGTGATGGCATTTAGGTTCCATCAACATGATCCAGGATAATCTCCTCAACACAAAATTCTTGACTTAATTATGCTGTAAAGCCTTTGCCATATAAAGTACCACTCACAAGTTCTAGGGATTAGAAACTGATAGGTGTGGAGGGTTATTCAGGCTACCATATTTCCCTACTTGATAAAATCAATAAAAATAAAACATATTTAATTATATTCACCCCTTGCCCAAGTTGGCTTTAAATATGTTAATGTTACCTTTTTTTCTTTTAAGCTCATTATGAAACATGCTATCGTTCAAAGTCTTGCTAAAATAAAATATTCGATATTCAGATTGCCACATTGTGGCCAGTGGGCACTGTAGATTGGTTCCTTTGTCCTTTCTATGTTGTTCCTGACATTTGGATTGAAAATCCCTGCTCATCAGGATAACAGGTGATTTCAGAGCCTTTATGAATTTTCTTGCCTCAACCCATGGACTCAGCTACTGATATGGCTCGGCTCTTGGCTCTGTGTCCACATTGAAATCTCATCTTGAATTGTAATCCCCATGTGTCAGAGGTGGGGCCTGGTGGGAAATGATTCGATCATGGGGGCGGTTTCCCCATGCTGTTCTCATGATAGTGAGTGAGTTCTCATGAGGGCTGATGGGTTCTCCCCTCGTTTTTCACTCTCTACTGCTACCATGTAGGACATGCCTTGCTTCTCCTTCATCTTCCGTCATGATTGTAAGTTTCCTGAGGCCTCCCCAGCAATGTGCAACTGTGAGTCAATTAAACCTCTTCTCTTCGTAAATTACCAGTCTCAGGTGGTTCTTTATAGCAGTGTGAAAACAGAGTAATACAGAAAATTGCTACCAGGACAGTGGGGCACTGCTGTAAAGACACCTGAAAATGTGGAAGCAACTTTGGAACTGGGTAATGGGCAGAGGTTGGAACAGTTTGGAGGACTCAGAAGACAGGAAGATATGAAAAGTTTGAAACTCTCTAGAAACTTGTGGAATGGCTGTGACCAACCTGCTGAAAGTGATATGGACAACGAAGTCCAGGCTGAGGAAGTTTTACGTGGAGATGAGGAACTTATTGGGAACTGGAGTAAAGGTCACTCTTGCTATGCGTCAGCAAAGAGACTGGTGGCATTTTGCCCCTGCTCTAGGGATCTGTGGAACTTTGAATTTGAGAGAGATGATTTAGGGTATCTGGCAGAACAAATTTCTAAGCAGCAAAACATTCAATATGTAACCTGGCTCTTTCTGAAAGTGTATGCTTATATGCACTCACAAAGAGATTGGTATTAAATGGGAACTTATGTTTAAAAGGGAAGCAAAGTGTACAGATATGGAAAATTTGCAGCACTCATGGAGAAACTCTCCGAGGGCAGTGAGGAAGGGAATGCGGGGTCAGAGCACCCACACAGAGTTCCTACTGTGGCACTGCCTAGTGGAGCTGTGATGAGAGGGCCACCATCCTCCGGAACCTAGAGATCTGGATAGCTTGCAGATCCAGTGATAGCTTGCACCAAGTACCTGGAAAAGGTGCAGCACTCAACACCAGCTGTGAAAGTAGTCACAGGAGCTGTACCGTGCAGAGCCACAGAGGCTACTGCGTGCCTTGAGAGCCCACCCCTTGCATCAGTGTTCCCTAGATGCTTGATTTGGAGGGTCTGAATTGATTTTATCCTCCAAAACCCAGCCCTTGCACTCTTACAAACCCGCCTTCTATTAGTCCATTTTTACACTATTATAAAGAAATATCTGAGATAGGGTAATTTATAAAGGCAAGAGGTTTAATTACTTACAGTTCCACATGGTTGGGGAGACCTCAGGAAATTTACAATCACGGCAGAAGGTGAAGTGGCATGTCTTACATGGTGGCATGAAAGAGAGAGAAATGAAAGTGCCACACACTTTCAAACAACCAGATCTCATGAGAAGTCACTCACTATTAGAACAGCAAGAGGGAAGTACTCACTCTCCCCGCCATATGATTCAATTACCTCCCACCAGGCCCCTCCCCTGACACATGAAGATTACAATTTGAGATGAGATTTTGGTGGGGATGTCTCTGGACATCTAGGAGTTTCCATACATCCTCTGAAATGTAGGTGAAGATCCCCAAATCTCAACTCTTACCTTCTGTGCACCCACAGGCCCAACACTACATGGAAACCACCAAGACTTGGGCTTACACCCTCTGAAGTCATGGTCTAAGCTGTATTTTTGCCCCTTTTAGCCGTGGATGGAGCTGGAGTGGCTGGGATGCAGGCTGTCAAGTCCAGAGGCTACACAGAACAGCTGGGTCCTAGGCCTGGCCCACAAAATCTTTTTTCCCTACTAGGCTTTGGGCCTATGATAGGAGGGGCTGCCACGAAGATCTCTGAAATGCCCTCGAGACATTTTTCTCATTTTCTTGGCTGTTAACATTTGGCTTCTTATTACTTACACAAATTTCTGCAGCTGGCTTGGGCTTGAATTCCTCCCCGGAAAATGGGCATTTCCTTTCTACCACATGACCAGGCTGAAAATTTTCCAAACTTTTATGCTCTGCTTCCTTTTAAACATAAGTTCCAATTTCAGATCATTTCTTTGTGAACACATATGACTATATGCTATTAGGAACATCCAGGTCATGTCTTGAATGTTTTACCGCTTAGAAATTTCTTCTGCCAGATACCCTAAATCATCTCTCTCAGATTCGAAGTTCCACAGATCTCCAGGGCAGGGGCAAAATGCCATGGGTCTCTTTGCTGAAGCACAGCAAGAGTGACCTTTAATCCGGTTCCCAATAAGTTTCTCATCTCCATGTGAGACCTCCTCAGCCTGGACTTCATTGTCCATATCACTATCAGCATTTTCATCACAACCATTTGACAAGTTCTAGGAAGTTTCAAACTTTCCCACATCTTCCCATTTTCCTGTCTTCTTCTGTGCCTTCCAAACTGTTCTGACCTCTGTCCATTACCTAGTTCCAAAGTCACCTCCACATTTTCAGGTATCTTTATAGCAGTGCCCCACTCTCCTGGTACCAATTTTCTCAATCAGTCCATTTTCACACTGTCATAATGAAATACCTGAGACTGGGTAATTTATAAAGAAAAGAGTTTAACTGTCTCACAGTTCCACATGGGTGGGGAGGTCTCAGGAAACTTACAATCACAGTGGAAAGTGAAGGAGAAGCAAGACACATCTTACATGGTGGCAGGAGGGAGAGAGAGAAGAAGGAAGTGCCACACACTGTAGAACAACCAAATAATCATGAGAACTCACTATTATGAGAACGGCAAGGGGGGTATCTGCACCATGATTCAGTCATCTCCCACCCAGCCCCTCCTCTGACATGTGGGGATTACAATTCGAGATGAGACTGGGGTGAAGATGCAGAGCCAAGCTGTGTCGCATCTCGTCTGTAACAGTCCCTGGGCCTGGAGGGATAGAACAGTTTTAGATTTTTAGAGGTGAAACAAAATATAAATAATTAGCAAAGTTTTAAATCAAAATGTCATAAGCCCTGCCTAGTTCTGAGAATGGCAGAAAAGGAAGCTTAAATGTAATTAAACATTTAAGTTATTTAGTATCAAGGCATGGAACAAATTATATTATTTTAGATAAAGGCAAAATTGTTAAATGAATCCTAATGATTTTGAATACTGGCCTGTCCCTGTGTCTCATAAAAGCTGTTTACTTTGGTTGTCACCTTTGATTGGGTCCAGAGACAAGGCTCTAATGAACTTGAGTTGGGGTGTCAGATACTGGCAGGAGTCAATGTCTTCTTTGGATAAGATATGTGTGCCCATGAGTCAAAGCTGTATAATTTAACAGCACAAGGATTAGTTAATAGCACCTGATAAGGACCTTTTTAAGGGGTTGGAGATAGTGATACTGGAGTCCACGACCTGACCGGAAGCTGCAAAAAGATCTTGTAATCTTATGGTGTTTAATTTATATAGCTTTGGGCAAAAGGTCAGACACAATTCTGGATTCAGTTTTAAAGATGTCTGTCAAAGATGTTAAAATACTCAAAGGATTTGATTAAAACAGAATCACAGGTCATTGTAAAATAATACTCATTTAACCAAAGTGATCATCAGAAGACATTAAAGGCAATATAGAAGGTTGCAATGGATGTAAAAACCTTAACCCTTTTAGATTTGTTTTTTCTAGGCAGTTGAAAACCCAATAAAGACAACATAGCTTGCTTAGCCAACATAGTGAAATCCCATCTCTACAAAAAATACACAAATACCCAGGTATAGTGGCACGCTCCTGTAGTCACAGCTACTTGGGAAGCTGAGGTGGGAAGATTGCTTGAGCCTGGGAGGTCGAGGCTGCAGTGAGCCAAGATTGTGCCACTGCACTTCAGCCTGGTAGACAGAATGAGACCCTGTCTCAAAAACAAACAAACAAACCAACAAACCAACAAAAAAGCAGCATAGGAATTATTTTGACAAAACATAACATGCTGTTCTCCTTATGGGAAACCCATTAGATAACCTGGAAGTTAAACCTGATGAAAGAAATTACTTCAATTTAATCAGGAAGAATGTGTTCAAGGTTATGAGTATAACAAGGAATTACATAATTCTTAGTAACTGTATGACAAGTGTCCTGATCACATTGCAAAATTTAGACGTATCAAGAAAAGCCCAGAGCACAGAATCAAGTTATACTGGAGGAAAATATTGCTTTTCTGGTCCTTTAAGATAAAACCTTTTAGCATTAGGCCACAACAATAGTTATAAGTGGAGGAAAAAAGTTACAGGAGCTGATGAAAAAAGTAAAGGAGAGTTTTAGGCCTTCGTTTTAAGCCTTCTCAAGGAGAGAACAAGCTGAAAGCAGTGAGACACAGCAAAAGTTGAAGCTCTGAGATATGAGTCTGAGGAATTAAAAAAAGAGGTTATAAAGTTAAAAAGAAACATTTTGTAATTCATTAAGAGCAAATGAGAACCTTAAGAAAACCTTGTTTTAGTCTCCAACTCCCAGCGTGAGCGACACAGAAGACCGGTGATTTCGGCATTTTCAACTGAGGTACTGGGTTCATCTCACTGGGGAGTGCCGGACGATCGGTGCTGGTCAGCTGCTGCAGCCCGACCAGCGAGAGCTGAAGCAGGGCGAGGCATTGCCTCACCTGGGAAGCACAAGGGGGAAGGGAATCCCTTTTCCTAGCCAGGGGAACTGAGACACACAACACCTGGAAAATTGGGTAACTCCCACCCCAATACTGCGCTTTAAGCAAACAGGCACACCAGGAGATCATATCCCACACCTGGCCGGGAGGGTCCCACGCCCACGGAGCCTCCCTCATTGCTAGCACAGCAGTCTGTGATCTACCGGCAAGGCAGCAGCGAGGCTGGGGGAGGGGCGCCCGCCATTGCTGAGGCTTAAGTAGGTAAACAAAGCTGCTGGGAAGCTCGAACTGGGTGGAGCTCACAGCAGCTCAAGGAAACCTGCCTGTCTCTGTAGACTCCACCTCTGGGGACAGGGCACAGTAAAAAATAAATGCAGCAGAAGCCTCTGCAGACGCAAACGACTCTGTCTGACAGCTTTGAAGAGAGCAGTGAATCTCCCAACACGGAGGTTGAGATCTGAGAAGGGACAGACTCCCTGCTCAAGTGGGTCCCTGACCCCTGAGTAGCCTAACTGGGAGACATCCCCCACTAGGGGCAGTCTGACACCCCACACCTCACAGGGTGGAGTACACCCCTGAGAGGAAGCTTCCAAAGCAAGAATCAGACAGGTACACTCGCTGTTCAGAAATATTCTATCTTCTGCAGCCTCTGCTGCTGATACCCAGGCAAACAGGGTCTGGAGTGGACCTCAAGCAATCTCCAGCAGACCTACAGCTGAGGGTCCTGACTGTTAGAAGGAAAACTATCAAGCAGGAAGGACACCTACACCAAAACCCCATCAGTACATCACCATCATCAAAGACCAGAGGCAGATAAAACCACAAAGATGGGGAAAAAGCAGGGCAGAAAAGCTGGAAATTCAAAAAATAAGAGCGCATCTCCCCCGGCAAAGGAGCGCAGCTCATCGCCAGCAATGGATCAAAGCTGGACAGAGAATGACTTTGACGAGATGAGAGAAGAAGGCTTCAGTCCATCAAATTTCTCAGAGCTAAAGGAGGAATTACGTACCCAGCGCAAAGAAACTAACAATCTTGAAAAAAAAGTGGAAGAATTGATGGCTAGAGTAATTAATGCAGAGAAGGTCATAAACGAAATGAAAGAGATGAAAACCATGACACGAGAAATACGTGACAAATGCACAAGCTTCAGTAACCGACTCGATCAACTGGAAGAAAGAGTATCAGCAATTGAGGATCAAATGAATGAAATGAAGCGAGAAGAGAAACCAAAAGAAAAAAGAAGAAAAAGAAATGAACAAAGCCTGCAAGAAGTATGGGATTATGTAAAAAGACCAAATCTACGTCTGATTGGGGTGCCTGAAAGCGAGGGGGAAAATGGAACCAAGTTGGAAAACACTCTTCAGGATATCATCCAGGAGAACTTCCCCAACCTAGTAGGGCAGGCCAACATTCAAATTCAGGAAATACAGAGAACGCCACAAAGATACTCCTCGAGAAGAGCAACTCCAAGACACATAATTGCCAGATTCACCAAAGTTGAAATGAAGGAAAAAATCTTAAGNCACGTGGAGAAAAAAAAAACAAAAAAAACTGGTAGGACAGCCCCGAAGTGAGAGTGTACATGGCTTATTCAAAGAGTGACAAGAAGCCAGGATGACTGGAGCAGTGAGGGAAACAGTGGTACACGCAGACATCTATGTCTGGTAATGGGGAGAGGAGCATGGAAAGGGCCCCTTATAGCTCACTGTAAGAATTTTAGATTTTACTCCCAATAAACAGTGAGCTACAATGGGGTTTTAATCACCAAAGTGGCATGATCTGATGTTTCTTCAACTGCTGCTTTAGAAATAAGCCTTAGAGGATTTAGGTGAAGCAGGAACATACCGTAGAAATGGTTGGAACCTAGGTGTATTCTGAAGGTAGAGACAACAGGATTCCTTTACTAGTTGGATATTGGTTTCAAGGGAAAGAGAAGCACCAGGGGCAACTCTAAGGGCTTAGATTGAGCGACTGAATTTGGGGACCTCCTACCAGGGGGACTAAGGAAAGACACAACTGCAGGAAGTTTAGGGTGGGAAGGAAGAGGCACAGATCAGTTCAGTTTGGTGAATGCCAAGTTTGTTTTGAACTGAAGTCATTAGTACATAGATATTATGTAGATACATGGTTATAGCTAAGAACCCCAATGAGTTTAACAGAGAAAAGGTACAGAAAAAAGAAAAAAAAAAAAAGAAGAAGAGGACCAGTAACTGAGCTAGGAGCCCTCCAGTACTAAGTGAACCTGGGGAAATGACACAAGGAGAAAAAAAATTAAAAGGAAAAACAAAACAGTGGGTTAGGAAACTCAATCACAGTTTGGTGGACTTGAAGACAGATGAAAATGCAACAAAACAAAACACACATCTTCAGTTGAGGGAACAGACAGTTATATCAAAACAAGGAAAAAACCAGACAAACAAAACTGTGTTGATGGCCCTAGTACAATAAGGCCTGAAAGGTTTGATTTATCCACATAAAGATCATTGAAATGAGAGGTAAATATCCTGAATAGAGAGGACAGTGGAGGAACTGGGGAGACTAAGAACAGGCAAAGTTTTTGGAGAATGTGACTATAAAGGAGACAGAGATGTCACTGCAGATCTGGGAAAAAATAAATTCATCAAGTTGTATTGGGAAAACTATTTGTTCATATGGAAAATGGAACATTTGCCTAAGGTCACATACTGTACCACAAATATGTTTTAGGTGAGTTAAAAACTAAAAGGTGAAGAAAGGAAAAATAAACTATGAGCTTTTACAAGATAAGATAGGATAATATTTTCTTGACTTTAAGTTATGAACACATTGCTTAAGACACAAAAAGAACTAATATAAAGTAAAATATTGGTAATTCAATTTACAAATAAACAATTTAAACACTTGGATAGGTCACAAACTAGCAGATGTGTAACAAAACTGAAAACAAAATATCCAGCACATGTATAAAAAAATTCTTGTGTCTATAACAAAAGACCAAAATTTGATAGCAAATGGGAAAAATACTTGAATAAATACAAATGTATCTGTCTCAACTTATTGAAGATACCATTCAACAGAATTTCAAAATTATTTTTGAATTTCACAATTATTTTTGAAATTCAAAAGAATTAAAATCATGAACTCAGAAAATTGTGCAACAGTGTTCATAGCTCCATTATTTACAATAGCCAAAAGGTTGTGTCCATCAATAGACAAATACATAAGCCAAATGTGATGTATACAAACAATGTGATACTATTCCACCTTCAAAAGGAATGAAACTCTGATATTTTCTGCCACATGAACGAACCTTGAAAATGTTATGTGAAGTGAAATAAGCATAAAGGCAAACATTGTATGATTCCATTCATATGAGATACCCTGTTGGAGGCCGAAAGAGTGAGGGTCATCATCGACTCAGGATACCACGGGAGGCTGAGTAAGCCACAAAACTGCTTCTCATAAATGCAGAATGTTGGCAAACGGACAAACCGCGTTTGCCGCGCAGAGGTTATGCTGAGGGCAGTCACGCCCCAGGCACGAGTGTTTGTCATTAGGTACGTCTGAAAGTCTGATGGCAATAATGTGAACCTGTGATCAATCACGTGGCTGACCAATCGTGACGTCCTCCTCCCTGCTCTTTCTACTCAATAAATACGGAGGGTTGTGGACGCTCGGGTGGCTGCCCTTGCTCACTCGAAGCTGGGATCTCTCTTCTTCCCTCAAGTTAGCCTTTCCTTCAGACAGTTTTCTTTTGTCTTTTGTTACCATTTCCTACGTTCATTTCTGGTTTCAGTCCTGTAATGACGGTCTCAAGCCGTAACAGTAACTGCTGTAGTGACGGTCTCGAGCAGTAATAGTACGAATCTGTCACAAGTGGTGCCGGAGCAGGGACATCCAGGGACAAGCAGAGACCTGAAGGGACCTGAAGAGGCCTGGAGGGACAAATAGAGATAAGTAGGGATAGAGATAGAGACAGAGAATGGGTAGGGAAAGACAGGAACTAGCAGGGACCATGGGGACAGATAAGGATAACGACTAGCAGAGACTTGCAGGGACAGACAGGGTCCTACAGGGACTTGAACGAGGAAGGTCTGCTGGAACTTTTCTGTTCCTAAAACCAACCAGACAAACGAGAAACCCCGTTACAAGTCTGCCAGCAGCAACATACGGCCAGTGCTCTAAAAAGGTACTGGTCAGTGCCCCAGAGGTATGAAGAACGGGAAGTTCTTGAATCAGGGTAGCATGGGGAAGAATTTTTTTTTTCCTTTCGTTTGGAGTTTGGTGCATGCCATCTAATTTCAGGGCCTGAGAACTTTTTGCCCCAGTCACAGCACCTATCAAAAGTGGTAGACGAGAGAGGGAGAATGAAAATTGGCTTGTGCCATCTTCTGTGGCTACAGAAAGGCTCACTTTGACTATGGCTCATGAGAAGACGAATGTGGGTTGTGAACGTGCAGTGGCACCTGTGAGGTCTGCAGGAAGTTTAGGAGGTTTTCTTAGAACTTGTCAAGATGTGGGAACTCAACCTCATTGCTTTACAATGTTGACTCGGGCAACGGCTAATTCTGGTAGTTGACGGATCTGAAAGGAGCCCAGGAGTGGGAAAATGTAAGTGTAGAAAAACAGGACGTTTCAGAAGAGAATGCTAACAGACCTCTGGGTGGAAGGGATCTCAACAGTTCTCACTACAGAAAAAGCGTCAGGATGTTGCCCTTGTTGCCATTAGGGAAATCATTGGGCTAATCAGTCCCACTGATTTCATCAAAACGGCACCTCCTGTTGGGAAACAAGCGGGCCTGGACCTGGGCAGCTCGAACAAGGGGGCGTCCCCAGGCCAGGCCAAGACTCCGTTTCAGGGGGGTGGTTCCCAAGGTGCCTTGACTCCCCCTCAAATACCTTGGAAGCAAGGATTAGATCACCCAAAGAATGAGTTGTTAGAGAAAACAAACTTGACACTAGCATTTGGGGACCTTTGCCGACAGGATAGATGGGATTAATTTTAGGCAAAAGTCATGTGAACTTTCGGGGCATTTCTGAAGTGCCAGGAGTTCTTGCTCTGGGTTATGGAGAAATTTGGATAGTGATAATGTCACAAGCTCTCTGGGTTTTGAACCAGGAGAATATTACACAGCTGTTGCTTATTCCCTGTAAATCGTGCCTTTCTCTACGTAAGAAGCGAGGTGGTCAGGGATTTAGAAGCACACGGAGGAGAAAGATTTGTCTATCACAACTCATAGCGTCTAATAGACCCGCCTGTGTAAGTGCGAATTGAAGGTTTCAGGACGGCTTTTTTGCTGTACTGTTGCATGAGAAGGATAAGTCTCAATTTGTTTTTTCTCTGTGCCTTCTGTTCATCAGAAAAAGCTTGTCTTTCGTTATCAACATAAGGTTTTACCCCCCAGCAATTCTGCAAAGAGGCAGAAGCTGAGCTGCAGCTGGTGGAGCGGATGCTTCAGCAAGGGCGTTGCCTCCCGGCCGCAGACACAGAAACCTTTGCTTCTGTAGATTCATTACTAACGTGGGGACAAGGGCTGCCTGTGTCTTTACAGGAGACGAACTAAACCGTGTGGGTGTCTTCGGACCCGAGGACTGACCGGAGTCACGCTAACATCAACCCCCATAATACAGGGACAGATCTTATTCAATTGAAAAAAAAGGAAAGGTTGGAGGCCAAAAGAGGGTCGTGATCAAGTCAGTAACTCGGTATACCCCGGAGGCTGAGTAAACAGCAAAACTGCTTCTCATAAAGGCAGAATGGTTGGCAAACTAACAAACTGCGATTGCCATGCAGAGGTTATGCTGAGGGCAGTCACGCCCCAGGCCACAAGTGTTTATTAGTACATCTGAAAGTCTGGCAATAATGTGAACCTGTGATCAATCACACAGCTCACCAGTAGTGACGGCCTCCTCCCTGCTATTGCTACTCAATAAATAGAGGCCTGAGAGGCTGGGGCGGCTGCCCTTGCTCACTCAAAGCTGGGATCTCTCATCCCTCAAGCTAGCCTTTCCTTGAAAGTTTTTTTTTTTTTTTTTACCATTTCTACGTTCACTTCTTCATTCAGTCCTGTAATGATGGTCTCAAGTGGTAACAGTGACTGCTGTAGTGACGGTCTCAGTTAATAGTACAAGTCTCACAAGTGGTGCCTGAGCAGGGACATCCAGGGACAAGCAGAGGCCTGGAGGGACAAATAGAGATAAGTAGGATAGAGACAAATAGAGTATGCATAGGGAAAGGCAGGAACTGGCCAGGGACCATGGGGGACAGATAGGGATAAGACCAGCAGAGACCAGTAGAAACTTGCAAGGACAGACAGGGTCCTACAGGGACTTAAACGAGGAAAGTCTGGAACAGAAAACTAAAACCAACCAGATGAACGAGAAACCCCATTACACAAGTCTGCCAGCAGCAACATAGGCCAGTGCTCTAAAAAGGTACTGGTCAGTGCCCCTAGAGGTATGAAGAATGTGGGAGGTTTTTGAATCGGGGTAACGTGGGAATTTTTTTTGCCTTTTGTTTGGAATTTGGTGCATACCATCTCTTTATTTCAGGGCCTGAGAACTTTTTGCCCCACTCACAGCACCTATCAAAAATGGTAGATGAGAGAGGGAGAATGAAAATTGGCTTGTGCCATCTTCTGTGGCTACAGAAAGGCTCACTTTGACTATGGCTCATGAGAATACGAATGTGGGTTGTGAACGTGCAGTGGCACCTGTGAGGTCTGCAGGAAGTTTGGGTTTTCTTAGAGCTTGTCAAGATGTGGGAACTCGGCCTCATTGCTTTACAATGTTAACTCGGGCAATAGCTAATTTTGGTAGTTGAGGGATCTGAAAGGAGCCCAGGGTTGAGCCCTGGAGTGGGAAAATGTAAGTGTAGGAAAATCAGACGTTTCAGAAGAGAATGCCGACAGACCTCTGGGCCGAAGGAATCTCTCAATAGTTCTCGCTACAGAAAAAGCGCCAGGACGTTGCCCTTGTTGCCATTAGGGAAATCATTGGACTTAATCAGTCCCACTGAAGATCTCATCAAAACGGCACCTCCTGTTGGGAAACAAGCGGGCCTGGACCTGGGCACCTGGAAGAAGGGGGCGTCCCCAGGCCAGGCCACAACTCCGTTTTGTGGGGGGGGGTCTCTGGAGGTGCCTTGACTCCCCCTCAAACACCTGGAAATGCAGGATTAGATCCCCCAAAGAACGGGTTATGTTTAGAGGAAACAAACTGGATTGACACTGGCATTTGGGGACCTTTGCCAACAGGAAGATGGGATTAATTTTAGGCAAAAGTCATCTGAACTTTCGGGGCATTCCTGAGGTCCCAGGAGTTCCTGCTCCGGGTTATGGAAAAATTCGGGTAGTGGTGAGTAGGCCAGGGATTTAAAAGCATGACTAGGAGAAAGATTTATCACAACCCATAGTCTTAATAGACCCGCCTGTGTAAGCGCGAATTGAAGGTTCAGGACGGCTTTTTTGCTGTACTGTTTCGTGAGAAGGATAAGCCTCAATTTGTTTTGTTTTCTCTGCCTTCTGTTCATCAGAAAAAGCTGCTTTCATTATCAATAGAAAGTTTTACCCGCAGCAATTCTGCAAAGAGGCAGAAGCTGAGTTTGCAGCTCGTGGAGCGGATGCTTCAGCAACGGCGTTACCTCCCGGCTGCAGCCACAGAAACCTTTGCTTCTGTAGATTTTCTACTAACATGGGGACAAGGCCTGCCTGTGTCTTTACAGGAAACGAACAAACCATGTGGGTGTCCTCAGGCCCGAGGACTGACCGGAGTCACGCTGACATCAACCCCCATAATACAGGGACAGATCTTATCCAATTCAAAAAACAGGAAAGGTTGGAGACAGAGGGTTGTAATCAACTCAGTTATACCCTTGGAGGCTGAGGAAGCAGCAAAACTGCTTCTCACAAATGCAGAATGTTGGCAAACGGACAAACTGGTTGCTGCGCAGAGGTTATGCTGAGGGCAGTCACGCCCCAGGCACCAGTGTTTATTAGGTACGTCTGAAAGTCTGGCAATAATGTGAACCTGCCATCAATCACACAGCTGACCAGTCGTGAAGGCCTCCTCCCTGCTCTTAACAAATGCAGAGGCCTGAGAAGCTCGGGCGGCTGCCCTTGCTCACTCGAAGCTGGGAGCTCTCTTCTTCCCCAAGCTGGCCTTGCCCTAGAAGTTCTATTTTTTTCTCACCATTTCTATGTTCATCCCTTGTTCAGTCCTGTTGTAATGACGGTCTGGAGCAGTAACAGTAACCGCTGTGGTGATGGTCTCGAGTAGTAGTTGGACAAGTTTGTTACAGTACCTAGAATAGGAAAATCCATAGAAACAAAATAGAATTAGATGTTACCAGAGACTAAGAAAAGGAGAAAGTTAATGTTAATGGGTACAGAGGATTTGTTTGGAATGAGAAAGTTCTGGAGATGGATGGTGGTGATGGTTGTCAACCTAAAGGAAGAAAACTGAGGCAAAATCGACCTAAGTAGGGTTTATTTGGGCCAAGACTGAGAAATACAATCAGATTCTAGTAGCCCTAAATAAACGCTCCAACTAACAGCAGTTATGGGGCGTTTAAGGGAGGAAAGAAGTTCTAAAGCCGACATGAGCTATTGATCAGCTATACCTTGTGTTTATATCTCAAATTCCCGGAACATGAAGATAATTGGTAAAGGTCACATTGTACAACTCGTAACATTTTAGGTAACTTATCAGCTAGTCTGGAAACCACGGTGGGTTAAAAGTATAAAATTCCTTTAAACAACCCCCCAGGCTTGTGCATTTGAGCCGGGCTGGGTAGGGAAGTTATTCTCATGCTCGCGTGTCTCAGCCTAAAACATTTTGCAAAGCTCATTCAACTGCTCAATCATTTTTCTTAGTTTCAAATATTTTCTAAAGTCAACTCTTGGTGGGAGGAAAGCTAAGGCAGGTCATACAAAAGTAATTTAACAGTGGTTTTCTCAGATTGGACCTCAATCCTAAACAAAGTGGAAGACAATTTTCTAAAGTACCAAATTTTAAAAATTTTCAACCATACTAGGATTGAACCATCTCTTGCTATAGAAAATATCTTGGAGTACATAGTATGTAGCCATTTGGGGAAAAAAATGGGAAGTGGTGTAGGTCAACCAGTTAAGATAGTGTTATGTATTTGTGGTACTCATCAGCTTTTTTAAAGGTGTAATTTGTTTTTCACTGAGTATTATACCCGTGCAATCATGATTTTTTGTAGCCTTTTAAGCCCCAGATTGCATAAGCTTCAGTCTCAGAAAACCTGAATTCCAACCCTCACTAATTCTTAAACACCAGTGAGGTAAATAATGAATTACATGAAAGCCAAGATCATGCAGGCACAGATTGCAGCACAGCAAGACTGCAGGGTCTGGGATCCCCCCCGCCCCCCCAGGAATTGGTGCGGGCCCTTGTGAGAAGACTGGAATGAGAAAAGGTCTTGATATTTTGAAGTAACTCGGATCAGCTTCTCTTATTTTACTAACTTGTATATATTTTTAAATGCTTGCAATGCTGAAAGTTTTCTCATGTATTACAAGTTACAAGAAAGACAGGATGACATATTACTTGAGAGATGAGGAATGGCCGAAAATGCAAGACTACTAATACTTAGAAACACTGGGTTTCTATTTCCAGAGAAATGCCTAAAAGTTGGAAGTGTGGGGGGAAAAAAAAACTTTCAAAACAATGTCATGAACAAAGTAAAAGCAGTTTAATTGCAGGGCCTGCAACCTAACTTTATCTGGGTGTGTTTAATTTGTAAATTGAGGTGACATTTTTAAGGTGAAGGAGTTTTGTCACATTTGCATGAACGGTGTAAATTGCAGGCTTAGGGACAAGGACCCCAGAGACATACTGATGTCAATTATCTCCTGAGTGGGAGTACTAGCCATCGCCGTGGTGCAAGCTCTCCTGTGTAAGTCGCTGGATCTCGATCTTAGCAGCCTGCATATAACGTAGCTGCTGTCAACGTTGCATTAGTTATTAGGCATTTACAGATTCAGGCTGGTCTGTTGCTAGATCTTCAAAGTATTCACCTATCACTGTATTCTAAAATCTTACAATAGTTAGGGACTGACCTTTATCTTTCTGCCAACAAGATGTAATTCCATGCCTAATCCACTGTACCGTGTTTGAATTCAGACACTCCCTGCCTGCACTCTTCTGTTTCAGCTCAGAAAACAAGTTTGAAATACAGAATATAGAATAATGGATGCCCCTTAGTTCTCCACACTTACTACATAAAAGGAAATGCTGAACAACTGTTCACTACCTTAGTTCTGTAAGGTTTTTCTCTAAATACTCAGATCATCGTGTTTGGGGAAGATACTGTGTAAGGTAACTTTGCAGTCTTGATGCTGATCAATCACAGGATGCTTTAGATTCTGGACTTACTAGAAAGTTGGTTCAAATCAAATACTGGAGAATGCTGAAGCTGATAGGTCTGACTTTGAACTGGAGATACTTGTGGATAGTGTGCTACTCTTAAATAATTTGATCCTGTTTCTTCTCCGTTATGGACTCAGTTATCTTTTGTGTACATTAGAATGTAGCAGATTACTTGGGAATTCTATACAGATCTGTAATGATTCCAACAAAGTGTTTATTGCAACGTATATTCACCTATACAATTTTAACATCTTTATAAAGAGCTTATCTAATTTTTGTAGTATGCCACCTTCTTAGGTACCTCATAAGTATCTCTAAAAATGGTTTAGGAAGACCCTCCCTATCCTCCAAGAAACCATTGCCCCATACTTAGAAATTCCCAGAGGCTGATAGAACAGAATGTGAGTGGCTTGCCAGACATCCAGAAGCTTATCAATGAAGATAGGATTACAAACCCGGCTTTCTGATTAAAAATTGTTTAATGTTCACAATGCTACATAGCAAATGCCAAGAATAAAGTTTCAAGGGTTAGGAATAGACAGGGGAAGAACTCAGTTCAACTTCTAGAGACTGAAGGTGATCATGCCCTTGGTCTGCTTCAAGACAATCTCTCGGCCTTAAAACTTCTTGACCGTTCCAAAGATTCCCCAAATTGATCCTAATTTAGAAAATGTTTTCCACAACTAGAAGTGACACTTCGTGTGAAGATACTTCTGGGGAGGAAACATAATGAATCTCATACAGAGAATTTAATGTCTTACAGTCTGGGTTACCATTGCCCTGTTCTGTTCTCTCAAGATACTCTCTTTCATGCCTGTTGTCCTCATTTCCTGTCTAGCTTAGCCTTTTAGTACTCAAACATATTCTGAGTTAGATGGTCACCAAGAATTGTTGCCAATCTCTGATGCCGAGCAAGAGTCTGACAGAATGACAACATCAAAAATGAAAAAGGAGAAGAAAATTGATTGGCTACCTGCTGTTGGATCTGCTATTTGAGAGAAACATATGGACAGCAGAGGAGGGTGAGATCCCCAAAGTTAATTGTTGCTATTACTATCTTGCTTTAAGGCTAACCTGGCACTCGCTTATTTAGTACCCACTTACACCAGAATTTATGCACGCAATGAGGGTGTTCCCACATCCACAAGGAGAACTGTTGGAACTTGTCATTCCTGCTCATCACACTTGGACTCGTGCTTATTTGAACCACAATTAGATAAACTCACTGGCATGATCTTGAGATACAAATTCATGATGATTGGATTGACCTCATAAACCAATAGTTGCATAATTTTTAATGTCTAGACCAAAGATTTTAAATGCATAAAAATATGCATTTTAAAAATTCAAGTAAAATTGTACAAATCACATACCTGGATGGAAAATATTTTTCAAAAATTCGGCATGCAGAATGATGTCCTTAAATATTTCAAAACTTTTTGGCCTAAACATCAGTTACAATTGTAAGTAACCTTGGGGGCGAAATAGCTGCACTAAATAGTACATCAGAATATTACTAAATATTAAACAATGTTTTTCTATAGAAGACACTAATTTTAACAAATCACCTTATATAGAAACGGTCATGAAAAATCAATAGACAAAAATATATTCAATTTTCTTAGTAATCAAAGAAATCGCTATTAACGTGAGTTGAGATACTAGTGCTAAACACGGGCAAGCACGATGCGGCCGTAAGTGTGCTCTGTTACTGTTAAACATCTAACGATCTGGTTGATGGGCTTCTAAAGCATCGTACACTTTTCCATGATGCTACGCCGGAGAATCAACTTCACAATATTGTATATGATAAGCAAACTTGGTTTACATTCATGTTTCTAAGTTGAGTGTCATATTCAGTCACAGCAATAGTCTGTATAAAGACTATGTGGGAAAGGTGCTAAATATTAAGTATATATAAAGTTAGAAGTTTACCAAAGCTTGAAATTATGCATAGACATGAAAAGTTATTACTTGGGGGCACGGAGTAACCCAGTTGATTCCTTTTTTCTTTCCCAAGTATTAAATGTTATACTGGGTAATTTTCAAAATACAGGGAATGAATCAACACTGACAAGAGTGGAAGATGGTTTTAAAATCTGAGTGGTTACGGAGCCACTCACATCTCCCCTTTCCCTTTGTGAAGAAAGCTGGGGAGATCCTCGGGGTCTCATTAACAAGTTTCAGGGCCAGGAGTATTAATGATCAGGGTTTTGGGACACAGCTGCCCTGATAAGCATTTTTTGGACCCATTTTTTTCTCTTGAGCTGTAATATTCCCAGTGGACCAATAGCAGTCACTGTGGCTGGTCTCCCGTAGGTTCCACCATTCTCTGAATTTACTGTGAAATAACGAGCATAGCCCTCCAAGGATCTTGTTCTTAGTAAATTGTGGACAACCAGGTCTGGGTGAGCATTTACCTCTCTCCATCATACGAATTGCTGCTAAATGTTTGCCTTTAATTTCCCCAATGGTTTAACACGGTTTAAAAAAATAATAAAACAGCTTGTGGAAAGCTCTGGCATAAAGTTTGGTAACATTTCAAGAATGAGAACTGAAAAATGCATAAGGATATAATGTGGGTTTCATCAGTAAAAATCTGGCTGAGAACTTAATTTTCATTTTCCATCTGTCCATTGTGGCCTGGTTGTGGTGGAATGTACCGAGGGGCCCTGGTGAGTTTCCTGTCTACCAGCCAGTGGGCTTGCAGCTTCCATTTTTATTGTCCTTTGTTCACATACCAAATAAGTCAAAACTGCAGAGGTCTTAAAATCATTCTGAAAGTGCACCTGTGGTCACACACATACTGCATACGTTCATGTGCCTTGATTCTAGGCTTCCTGAAGACAGATGATGTCTTACATTCTTTCAGGTCCTTTTGGAATATCAAACTTGGGCTTACCCAGTGTGCCTCTTGGGAAACGTTTGTGGGAGGAATGAATTGATGTCTTTGTCCTGTTGGAGAACAGCATAGAACAATTACACTGTCACTGTTTGAAGAGAACCATGTTCCTCTGGGGAAGTTTCCCTAAGCCTCGTTTTCAACTGTAGAATGGTCTAGTATCTTACAACGTTGTTCAGAGATGTAAAATTTATGAATCGGTTATTACTATTTGCAGGTGAATGCATATACAAGTAGACATTTTTCTAATTTGGTGTCGCACCTAAATTTCTTGGCTCAATTATAATTTGGGTTGTTTGATTCTGGAGGACTTGTTTGGATGAAGGTACTTGGAGCCGTCGTATTCTCAGAAAGGGATGATACCTCTAGACCAGTGCTGTCTAGTAGAAATCCTAGGGGAGCCACAGAGATAATTCTAAATTTTCTAGTAACCACATCAAAAATGTAAAATAAGTGAAAATTTTAATCTAGATCCAAATGTATCTAAAATATTTACCACATAATCAATATAAAGTTTTAAGGAGCTATGCTGCATATATTTTTAACAAGATTTGGAATTCTTAATGTAACTTGTACTGACGGCACATCTTGACTTGGAGCATCATGTCTCGGGCTCCACGGCTTCCTGAGACTCATGGCTCCACACTGCACAGTGCAGCTCCGTACGATGCAGAGAAGCTATCCACATACCGCATTTAGGGACACATTAGTTAAGATTAACCGATATGGATACACATGCATAATCTAACTTCGAGTTTGAGATCCCTTTTGGGATACACTATCTCTAATATTCATAAAATGTTATACTACCATTTAACTTACTTGTTAACGAGTCGTATGTTAACCAGTAGTTTTCTGCTGCAAGAAGGAAAACAAACACGGCTTGACCCTAAGCATTTTCTCCTGTGATTTCTTCCTATGAATTCTCGAAGGACTTCTCATAACTCAGCTCTTTTTATTCAACGCAGGCTCGTTTTCAAATATGCTGCCTGATAGAAGTTGAGCACTCGCATTTGACAATGTACAAACGTGTCCAGAATGGTAGAAATTAGGTCAGATCAATGCAGTTATTCAATAGGCAACATATGTACTCTTGGTGATATTCAAACTGTGGTATAAGGAGAACAGTCTAGGATGGGGACAATCCTCCTTTCCTCCCACCACCCTCTCCTATTTAATCAGGCTGGTTCCTTAAGTGCATCGCCCCGATGTAAGGTGGTACTCGAAAGATAGAAGTGAATGAACAAAGATTGTTTCATCATGAACTCTAGTAGTCACCAAATCAAGAAAATCATCTTGAATTATATGAGAATGTAGCACAATCCTGCTCAGGCAGCTCTCAGGAAATTGTTATGAGCTTCAGGAAGATGACTTTACCTTGGTTTGTTCATGACTGCTTCATAATGTTTTAGGTAAATCAGATACCTTTCCAACTTTATCATGTCTCTCTTGTGTACCCTACAGAGCTATGGAGCGGGGCAATTATTCCGTGTATGCCGACTTCATCCTCTTGGGTTTGTTCAGCAACGCCCGTTTCCCCTGGCTTCTCTTTGCCCTCGTTCTCCTGGTCTCTTTGACCTCTGTGGCCAGCAACATGGCCATGATCATTCTCATCCACATAGACTCCCGCCTCCACACCCCCATGTACTTCCTGCTCAGCCAGCTCTCCCTCATGGACATCCTGTACATTTCCACCATTGTGCCCAAAATGCTGGTGGACCAGGTGATGAGCCAGAGAGCCATTTCCTTTGCAGGATGCACTGCCCAACACTTCCTCTACCTGACCTTAGCGCAGGGGCTGAGTTCTTCCTCCTAGGACTCATGTCCTATGATCGCTACATAGCCGTCTGCAACCCTCTCCGCTACCCTGTCCTCATGAGCCGCAGGGTCTGCTGGTTGATTGTGGCGGCAGCCTGGCTGGGAGGGTCTGTGGATGGTTTCCTGCTCACCCCCGTCACCATGCAGTTCCCCTTCTGTGCCTCTCGGGAGATCAACCACTTCTTCTGCGAGGTCCCTGCCCTTCTGAAGCTCTCCTGCACAGACACATCAGCCTACGAGACAGCCATGTATGTCTGCTGCATTATGATGCTCCTCATCCCTTTCTCTGTCATCTCAGCCTCGTACACAAGAATTCTCATGACTGTTTATGGGATGAGTGAGGCAGAGGGGAGGCGAAAGGCTGTGGCCACCTGCTCCTCACACATGGTGGTGGTCGGCCTCTTCTATGGGGCTGCCATGTACACATACGTGCTGCCTCACTCTTACCACACCCCTGAGCAGGACAAAGCTGTGTCTGCCTTCTACACCATCCTCACTCCCATGCTCAACCCACTCATTTATAGCCTTAGGAACAAGGATGTCACAGGGGCCCTACAGAAGGTGGTGGGGAGGTGTGTGTCCTCAGGAAAGGTAACCACTTTCTAAAGAAACTGCATATGCTGCTAGAGATTGGAAATGAAGGATACAAGACTTTGTTGTTGCCCTTGAATTTAAATATTCTCTGCCTGGAAACAAGTCGCCCCCATGCCAGCAACTGTGGGGGGCATTTGAGGTTTGGAAAGCTGCCTGGGATTTTAAGGATTTCATTTTTGAAAGGAATGAAGGTTCTGAACGATGAACAGTCTGGGATGGCGTAGGCATAAAGTTGGGGTTTAGTAGTCGCCCATCAGCTTTTAACAAGGTTGTGCATTCCAGTAAAAATCACGGAGTAGCCTGTTTCTGGCTCCGCTCAGTCACGACAAAAGAAACGGTCGTCTTCAGCTGCTTCCCTGACTTCTCTCGATTTTCGCTTTTTAGACACTGTCCATTGACCATATAAAGAATCAACTCATCAAATATCATATTTCAAAGATAGCAGTCACCATCTTATCCTCAGGGGCTGTGTTCTAAGACTCCCGAGGGAAGCCTGAAACCATAAGCATAGAACCTGATGTCGGTCACAACACATATTTGCTCATCTACCATAAATGTAATGCGTTTTTTTCTTACCTAAACGCTTATCACACACCGTGGCTATAAGTTTTGCAGTTTGAGGTGTGACAGCAAAATTACCACAAATATTTTTTCCTTCTACACAAGTTCAAAGATAGAAGATGATTCTTACTGTAGATCTCAGCAACCTCAGCATATAACTTTTTTTCTTGCCAGAACCTCCAGTTAAGAACTTATTGGAATGTGTCTGATAAGGGTTGGCTGTGTCCCCACCCAAATATCATCTTGAATTCTAGCTCCTATAATCCCCATATAGTGCGAGGGGCCTCGTTGGGAGGTAATTGAATCCTGGGGTTGGGGGGAGGGGGGCTTTCCCATGCTGTTCTCATGATGAATAAGTCTCATAAGATCTGATGGTTTTACTAAGGGCTGTTCCCCTGCACATGCCTCTTGCCTGCCGCCATGTAAGACATGCCTTTGCTTCTCCTTTACTTTCCAGCATGGTTGTGAGGCCTCCACAGCCATGTGGAACTCTGAGCCCATTTAACCTTTTTCTTTATAAATTACCCAGTCTTGGGTATTTTATAGCAGTGTGAAAATGGATTGTCTGTTTTTCAGACATGAGCAGAGGGCCAATATCTTTAGAAATTTAGAAAGAACACTTAAAAATTCTTATAGTAACTAGCAGGGTTTTTCCAAATAGATTCACCCTAAATGTCAAGTGGCACTTTCAGAATGGAGTGAGAGTGAGCAGGCAGAATTATTTGCAAATAAAACACTGAGAATCTAAACTGTGGGAGTCGCTCTTGGCTTGTAGCAACGAAGTCTATACCTACTGATATAAAAGGATTACTTCTTAAAGTTGAAAGAAGAGAAGCGAAAAATGAAACATGAAAAGGAAGATTGAGATGCCACAAAATACCTTTTTATAGAAATAATGTAGACTCTATTTTCACAAGATAACTAAATTCAACACTAGACAAAACATTGTGACATGTGAGTTAGAAACTAATACCAATCAATACCTTGTTCACAGGTCTTATTTTTCCTTAGGTTGGGCTTGTATTAACTGTCCTAATTGATACAGCAGCACTTCTCAAACATTCATGACAACTATAAAAAGTTTTATGGCACATTGAGGAAAACTGGCTGACAGCAAAATCAGCTTCCCTGTGGTTGTAGCCAAATCGGGCACTGAGACCAATCCAGGGTTGTAGAGGATCAATATTGATCATAACCCATTTGTGGCTCTGTAGACACATCACACCAGAGGGAAGTCTATCCAATCAATCCAATAGCTACTTGGAGAACTTTCTGGATGACATATAAAATTTTTTAGGAAGAATTATTGAATCACATTCTAAAGGCTGAAGAGGTACAGGGTTTTCTGTTTATCTGTAACATTAGGAGGACATAGGGAATAAGGTATGTGTCTAATGGATTTGTGATGACTAGAAATGATCATGTGCCCATTAGCTGACTTAAATCATGAAAAGCACTCAGTGTTGTTACTCTTACGGAAGTTGTTCTGCTCCCCAAACAAGACCACTTTTCCCCCATTAGAGAAACAAATGTTAAGGAAGTTCAATTTTCCTAATCTTTAAATATCTCGATATACTCTTTTGAAAAATTTTAGAAAACATAACTTGTTTTACCCTCACTTTTCTCTACCGATTGCATCCTTTCCCTCATTCTTCTAGTTTCTCATGTCTCCTTTATTCCTACTGAATTCAACGTTCTTCTGTACTATGCATAAGACAAATTAATTCTGAAGAACACTTAACCTGTGTGACAAATACTTTTGTGAAAATAGAAGGTAGGAGAAAGTAGAAGGAAAATAACTCTTGGGACCCAAACTTAGCCAAAGGAAAAAGTCAAGCTTGGGAACTGTCATGCAAAAAACTATTTATTTCATATTGTTCCTGACTGGATAGCTACAGATTCCGTACTGTTCCCAAATGGATAGTTACACAGGTAGAAGGCTACATCCCTCCCCAAGGAACCTCCCTCACAATTTGCTCCCAAGGAAATTCCTTGCCGGCCCAAAGATCTTTACCCTTAAAACCATTCTGTTGAATGTTGTGCTGACAATGTAAATGAGCGGCTTATCTTCAGAGGCAGTGGACAGACAGGCCTGGGGGTCATCCCTCCACTTCCCTGAAAGAAATGCGTATTTGACTCTTTCCTCTGTGTCCCTTTTACATACAAATCCAGATTGAGCAGGAGGTGAATGCCCCAGCTGTGACTGTTCCTCTAAACCCTCTCCTTTCACATCTAAAGTGCGAATTCAGTGAACACTGATCAAAGCCTTGAAAGAAGGCAACTGCTTACTCCATTTATCCAGTTTTTCTCTAATGCCCACTGTTTCCCTTTTAAATATTGAAGTCTCTGAACCCTCTTTGGAAGAAGCACAAATCTCAGATGCTCCTGTCATTTTGTTCCTTTTTCCCAGGTGCATCCTCAACCTTGGCACCAGAAACCTCTACACTGAGACTTGGCTCCAATGCTCTTTGGTTCACACTTATATTTATAACTTGAAATATTTCTCCCCAAACAAAATAGGCCAGTGATGGAGAGTTTGTCATAGCTTGTATTTCTAAAGATTTAAAATCTAATTTTCAATTTAGAGCAGGGCTCTTATCCCCATATCACTTCTCCATCTCTGGAGAGATGCCAAGATTCAGTAAGACATTTTCATGATGAAATAGCAAGAAACACTTCCAGTCCTTCACTTGGGAAAACAATGCACCCTCTGCAAGAAGGGATGGGCTGCTTCTAAAATTCATGGTAAGCCCAGTCAACCTGGATTAATTGCTAACCCAGGAATTCTTCCTGGGGGATGTGGGAATCTATTAGTGAAAAGACTTTCTGACCTAGCCTCACCCCCACACACATGTATTTAAGAAGTCTGACTTTCCACTGCTGCTTTAGAAAGACGTGGACCCAGATTCTGAGGTAGGACCGTAGATTTCATGAAAACCAGAACATTACCCAGATATTGGGATGTTTTCTTTAGGTATTACTCTGTAACTGTTAGAAGGCCACCTTACTGTGAGCTTATCTGCTGATAACCGAAGCAGTGGTCCTTCTCAGGATGAAGAAGCATAAATGCATATATTCACTAATCGGCAAGCAGATGACTGAAAAGGGGCATTTAGCATGAAACGTGGGAAGCTAAGGGAAATCTAATAGTTTAGAATAATATGAAGAGATTTACTGGAGGAAAATGGCATGTGAGAGCTGACAGCTGGAAGAAAGTTTCAGACTTTAACTGGTAGCAAGGGTGCATATTACTGGATAAGCATAGATTGCCCTCTGAATATTTTAAAATTTTAATTAAGTTAAATGACAATTTAACTTTGTATTTAGGTGTATTTTCGTATGTATTTAGGTGTGAATGAATTTAGGTGTATTTTCATATGTATTTAGGTGTGACTGAAGACTTTCTGCATGCTTGGAGGAAAATTTGATTTTCCTTTTTTTTCCTAACCTCCTTCCTCTTTTATTTACCCTATAAGGCATCCACATGTGCCTTAAGATAAAATCCTTAAAAATATGCAGGTAGAGTGGGATATCTAAGGCAGTATGTAATTAGAAGTGGAGATATAAGGTAAAGGGAAAGAGAAATTCACATCCTTGGAATAATACTAGGTTGCTGTGGAGAGTAAAACTGCCAGATCTTTTGTACGTAGCTATTTCAGCATCTGTAACTTTCTTACTGAAACAATTCCCATTTACACCTTATTTCTCAACACTGAGCTCTGGTCTCTCCACCTTCACTTTCCAGCCGCGCTCCACCCCACACACCTCAGCTCTCCACGGGCTCTTCAGCTGTGGTTGGACTGGACTCTCTCCTTTCTTTCACCCCAGGTGCCTAATTCCTGCTTTCGAGCCTTTTCTGACATTATTTACACCGTCTTTCATCATGTTCTTTCAGTCTCGAGTTTTGGAATCAGACCAGTTTCCCTCTCCGGTGTTGTACTGTTTAACTGGACCGACTCCTGTCTTCTGGTTCTTGCAATGCACTGTCCTCAAAGCAGAGATCACTTAGATTCTCTTTAAAAGTTTCGTGCTTTAAGATCATTTCAGTCCCTCTAGCCCTTGGGTTGAACCTTTTTGAGATAAAAGGAAAACTCGGGATTCTTTAACACTTTCATTTCCAGTTTTAGTTACCTGCAATCTGCCAGCTTCCTGCTATCTACCATGTTTAAAAAAATATTAAATGAAAAATCTCAAATTTCAATTGCACACCACCTTGAGTATGATGAACTCTTGTCCTGCAGAGGACACGGATCGTCCTTTTGTCTGGCTTATTCACGCTGTCTGTGCTGCCCCGAGTCATTCAGTAGCTGTCTTGGGTCATCGACTGTGGCGGGCTCACAGTGCTTGGATTCAAGTAACTCAGTGATTTTTCTTAACGGCCCCGAAGAGATGGAGCCGTGAAGCAACTTAGGTGTGCTGGAGAGAGGCTAATAAGGTGCTTTAAGTAAAAAGGTGAAAGTTCTTGACTTAAACCTCATAAGCTGAGTTTGCCAAGATCTAGGTTAAGAAAAACTCTTTGAAATCACAAAGGAAGAAAACGGCAAGTTTTGCTGTGACACATCAAACTAAGTTATAGCCACAGTATATTGTCTTAGGTGTTCTATTTTATTGTCAATCCCTTCCTTACTGTGCCTAATCTATAAATTCAACTTGATCATAGGTATGTATGCATGGATAGAATATGGTGGATGTATAGGGCTCAGTGCTGTCTGCAGTTCCGGACATCCACGGTGGGGGGGGTCTTAAACTGTCTCCCACAGATAAGGGGAATCTGTACCTCTGTCCACTACTCAAGCTGATGTGTAGCATCTTCTGGTTTGCTGTGACTTCATGTATTTTGTAAAACTAAACTACCCGGCACATGTAAAGCCCTGTTCCTTATGGTTTGGGGAATATCACAACTTCCTGTTTCTCTTCCTCTGTCTTCTTAGTGCCTTTCACACCATTATCTTCTCTTTACAAGCTTTAATCAAAGCAGAAAGACCCCAATATACTATACTTGGTCCCCTTTTTCTCATTCAGTGATGAATGATGACTCTTGGAGCTATGTGGCACTTTGACGTGTCACCAACATGTTACTAATCCATTCTTTTACTGAAAGAACACTGAGGTCTGGAGAAGTAACTGTGCATGTCATCCCCAAAGCGATTTTGACAGCTGAGTAAAGCACAACGGCATTAGCTATTTGTGGTTAAACACCTTTTAAAATAGTCCCCAACATTTTCATTTTTAGAAATCCCCACTTTAGACTTAAAATGATTTGCTTTTATGAGGATTTTTGATATATATTAATCGAACTTAGCTATATACCCCTTAATATTGTCAGTTGCTATTAATCTTGGCTCACACAGTACTAGGTGAGAGTCTTGAACACGGAATGTGTTTGCACTTGAGGCGTTCTGTCTCCAAGGATGGAATGGAAAACCCCTCCCTTTAAAGCTCTGCAGGTTACATTGTCAAGTGGAGAAGGTCAGTTCTGGTTAGCAGCTTGATTGCCACAGAAGGGACACTGGCTGATTCTTATAGCTCTTGTCATGCTGAATTCCCGGAAAGGGGTGTCAATGAATTGCACGAAGCTCTTCCTGGTAGAATAACATCTGACCTCTCTTGGAGATCTCTTCATACAATTTTCAGTGAGTCACCAATTTGTGCTTGATTTCTATGGCTTCTCCCAGAACAACCCCAGGACTGTTGTCCTGAAACATCCAGCTTTGATCACCTGGCACCCTGCAGGGAGATTCTCCTCATTCTCTTTCCCGCTTCTCGCCATGTGGCTGACCACAGGTAGAATAAATGCCTCTTGGTGAGCTCACTCATCCCTTACCCATCAGCCCCAAGTGTGCAGATAACAGATGCAGAGCTCCCGTGCACGGTGTCCTCCACCTCTGGGCTTGATCTTCCCACCCTCCCGTTCCTGCCAGATAATTATGCTGCAACACTGGGTGATGTTATAACTGGTCCTGGGGGTCAGGGTTTCTGGGTTATGTTCTAACCTGCACTGGGGACAAAGCATTCTCCGCCTTTTGAATAGCAGAAAGGCCTGAAGCTTCGATCATGGAAATAAAAGCTTGCTTTTTTGTCTTCGTCTTTTCTTTCAAAAGCCTTTTTAAAAAATTTTTTTATTTTGGGAAAGACTAGTTGAGGGAAATTGGAAAAAACCCAAGGGTCTTAGAGTGGAGAATAATGATAGTGGAGGAAAGATGACCTGATGGGGAACGGAATCTAGGATCTTGAGTGTGAGAAGAAGCCAAACCACACATCATGTTAAATAGTATCAACTCGAATGTTAACATTTTTAGATGACTGGAACTGACTTAAAACGTAACTGATAAATTTTTTCATAATGCAGATACTTTCTCTGCCTACGTGCAATGCCCAGTATCCTATGGAACAATATCAGGCTCACATTTGGTTCTCAATATTGGCTTCATTGAAATGGGTGAATTGCTCGTTTGTGTCGAGCAGTGTAGTTTTCCGCTCTTCAGCGGGGCCTGCTCCCTACACACATCCCCACCCATGCCATGCGCACTCACATATGAACACTCTACACATGTACACACAAAACACTCACAAGCAATCTCATCTTTTTTAAACAGTCTTGGTTGTATAAAAATAAGGGAGGTGGCTAAAATCATCTCTCCTATTTTAGCTTTTTTACTCTCCTCTTCTAGGATCTACAATGAGAATAAGATCTGGGAGTTGAAAATGGTTTTTTACTCCTATCATAGGTATTTGAGGCAATAATTTGTTTTGCCTCCCCTTTGAATACCTTGTGAAGTGGAGTCTGATTATTTACATGAAACGAAATGCTCTGGCTCATGTTCTGATTCAAAAGTAATTATTTTAAGTCACTTTCATTTGTCTCATTCTTGACTATTTCAGTTTCTCAAAGTATATTTTTAAAGGATGATTGTAAGCTAACAACACTATAGTAACTAATGTGTAATATCCATAATGCATTTAAGTGAAACAATAGATATGGGTCAAGATAAACTTATTGTCTGCCAGATTAATACTTATTTCCAACAAGCTGTTGCAAAAGCCACTGTAAATGGAATTTTATATTTAAATAGTCTCTTGACCCATGACTCAAAGCTGTGGCTATCACAAAATCTGCCACCTAGTAGCTGACTCTTATCAAGCTTGACAGGAGTTAATATTTGCTCATGTATTTTTTTTTTTCTCCTCAACCAAGGTGTGATTAATTGAAGTTTCAGCACAGACCAACACAAAAATTGCTTTTCTTTTTCTTCCTTTGAAAGTTTACTCAACTTTTAGGTCTATTACTCAAATCTCCATCTTTGAGCACTAAGAAGGAAAATTGTCTACTGTTCCTATTGTTTTTGCTTCAATGTAAGGGGAGTTGATTCCTCCTTGATGCTTCAGAGACTGTAAATTTGACTATTCTGGAACCAAAAGATTCAGATATATTTGTAGTATTGGTGGTCAAAACGTTTTACAGAAATGTTTCTTCAGTAATCTTGTCACTAAAATGAGAAAGAGATATACCATAATCTGAAAGGAACAATTCATCCCTCAATATCCCTGAACATATCAAAAGAACACGCATTCACATTTCTCAAAGCATGAGAATTCATTCCACTTAGTTCAAGGAATGCTTGATAGTGCTGTCTGTCTTCTGAGTTCAGAAATGTCTTTACCATCTATAGATTCTTTGTTTTGGTTTCTGAGATGAAGTCTCGCTCTTGTCCCCCAGGCTGGAGTGCAATGGCACGATCTCAGCTCACTGCAACCTCCGCCTCCCCTGCCTCCCAGATGCAAGCGATTCTCCTTCCTCAGCCTCCTGAGTAGCTGGGATTTTACAGGCACCTGCCACCAAGCCCGACTAACTTTTGTATTAGTAGAGATGAGGTTTCACCATGTTGGCCAGGCTGGTCTCGAAGTCCTGACCTCAGGTGATCTGCCTGCTTCGGCCACCCAAAGTGCTGGGACTACAGGTGTAAGCCACTGCAACTGATTGTAGTTATTTTTAGAGACATGAAGGATCAGCAAAATGGTAGAGAAACTTGAGGAAAAAACCCAACTAGCAATGGATTCCTAGGATGACATAACAGGGCAGATTCAGAAAGCCACTGTCAGAGAAACGCTAGCATTTTGGCTAAACAATGAGAAGATTAAGTCATCCAGTGATATGATGCAGTATCTAGTCATCAAATTTTAGCAGAATTCATCATCAACCAGAAAGACCACCATGATAAGGAAACTAAGCCTTGCTCTGAAGCAGTTTGTGGTGGTCCTTCCAGATTTATGATCCCCATATTAGTCTGTGAGAACAAATAGACACAAGGTCTCGCAGCAATCCATGATTAAAACATGAACTCCCTTTGCAGGACTAAAGTCTAACCACAAGACAGCGGCTCCTGACCTCAAATGAGGTCATCTGTACTGCTTTGAGGTTGCAGACTTTCGTAAAGCTGTTTAAGTAACAGCAGCCAAAAGTCAATTTAGATATTTTCTACCAATTTCGTAAGTCACAAGTTAGATATCTGTGTATGATCTTAATCATCTTAATGGAGATAGAGAGCAATTTAAACCCAAACCACGTATTGCAAGGCAGAATGGGAAATAAGGCACGGTAAAACACCCTCAGAAAACTTTCAATCTAAAGTGGTAAGATTACAAAATGTATTCAGAAGATAGTTCAAAATAAAAAGCCGATTCTAAACCAGGTACACTGTATGAATTATTACATTTACCTCTCACATCCAGCCTGTATAGAACTAGGATGACTTTTCACAGATGATGAAACTGAGTTGAGATTAATTTTCTGTCCAATATCATACAGATCATTAACACTGAAACCGGGATTTCAAATGATCCTGAAGTAGGTGATCTTTGCTTTATCACCCGCTGCTGACATACTATTTCCTACATGTCAGGTCATTAAATAAGCTGCCAGATTTCTGCCTTGACAGCCCAAGGAGCTCTCATGGACCATGGGCATGGAGGGCCTTCTCCAGAACTCCACTGACTTCGTCCTCATAGGCCTCATCACCCATCCTGCCTTCCCCGGGCTTCTCTTTGCAATAGTCTTCTCCATCTTTGTGGTGGCCATAACAGCCAACGTGGTCATGATTCTGCTCATCCATGTGGACTCCCGCCTCCACACTCCCATGTACTTCTTGCTCAGCCAGCTCTCCATCATGGACACCATCTACATCTGTATCACGGTCCCCAAGATGCTCCAGGACCTCCTGTCCAAGGACAAGACCATTTCCTTCCTGGGCTGCGCACTTCAGATCTTCCTCTACCTGACCCTGATGGGAGGGGAATTCTTCCTGCTGGGCCTCATGGCCTATGACCGGTACGTGGCTGTGTGCGACCCTCTCCGGTACCCTCTCCTCATGAACCGCAGGCTCTGCTTATTCATGGTGCTCGGCTCCTGGGCGGGCGGCTCCTTGGATGGGTTCATGCTGACTCCTGTCACGATGAGTTTCCCCTTCTGTAGCTCCCGAGAGATCAATCACTTTTTCTGTGAGATCCCAGCCGTGCTGAGGTTGTCGTGCACAGACACGTCGCTCTACGAGACCCTGATGTATGCCTGCTGCGTGCTGATGCTGCTGCTCCCTCTGTCCGTCATCTCCGTGTCCTACACGCGCATCCTCCTGACTGTCCACCGGATGAACTCTGCTGAGGGCCGGCGCAAAGCCTTTGCTACGTGTTCCTCCCACGTCACGGTGGTGAGCATGTTCTACGGGGCGGCCTTCTACACCAACGTGCTGCCCCACTCCTACCACACCCCAGAGAAGGACAAAGTGGTGTCCGCCTTCTACACCATCCTCACCCCCATGCTCAACCCGCTCATCTACAGCCTGAGGAATCAAGAGGTGGCCGCAGCTCTGAGGAAAGTGCTGGGGAGATGTGGCTCCTCCCAGAGCATCAGGGTGGGGACTGTGATCAGGAAGGACTAGCGGGGACTCTGCAAACATCTGCGGTGCTGCGGCCAAAGACGCAGCTATTCCAGAAAATACGGTATTGGTTCTGAAGCTCAGGGTGGCGACTGTGACCAGGAAGGACTAGCGGGGACTCCCAGGGCATCAGGGTGGGGACTGTGACCAGGAAGGACTAGCGGGGACTCCCAGGGCATCAGGGTGGGGACTGTGACCAGGAAGGACTAGCGGGGACTCTGCAAACATCCGCAGTGCTGAACCAATAACGCAGCTATTCCAGAAAATACGGTATTGCCTCTGAAGCATGTTCAGTGTCACTTTTAGCTAATTCAAAATTAACAGGAAAATCATCCTGTTGTGATGGTTACTTGGCAACAATAGCAAAGCTGGGGAGCATCTCTGCATTAGCCAACTTGTTCAACTGGATTCACCAAGAAACCTTCCCAGAGGGCGTTCTCTCGGGCAGCTTAGAAACCGTTCCTGGCAAGTCCAGCCGCCCTCTGGAGCGCCCGTGTCAACCTGTGATCATGATCCTTCTGTCTGCATTGCTGACCAACCTCTGAATGCAAATCGGAGCATTTGCCACCTCCTTGATTTACTTTCAAACATTCAATACAAGTAAAATATTTTCCAGTGCTAAACGTGTAGCAGTTTTATTTAGAAAACTTTTAGGTGATACTATCGTATTTTGGTTCTTCATTCTTACATTTTATGAATGTTCTTAGTTCAGAGGTAAGTGATAAAACATTATAAATACTTGCCCTGCGTTTATTCCCATGGAGTCCAATATATTCCTGGAAATA